>NW_016158457.1:12639-25536 GCF_001687245.7 Rhagoletis zephyria
CTACTGAAGATAATTCATTCAAAATTGATATTTACAATAATTTTCAGACAAAAAATAAGAATATTATAAATTTTTGGAAAATGCAACAATTCTTTACCAAGAAATACGCTTATGGTAAAATTTTGGAAAACGGGCGTGGCACCGCCCACTTATGATCACATATATGTATATCGGTAACCGTTCTACCAATTTGTACCAAACTCGGTGTGGTTATTGTACTTGCCACACAGAAGCAAAGCGTTGAAAATTATTGAAATCGGACTAAAATTACGGCCGCTTTTCATATAACGGTAAATTTCAGAAATGCTTGAAACTTCAATATTTCGAAATTTAAGGACGCTAATTTACTCAAAATTGATACACCCCGGCTTACCATGTAGCGGTAGCTTTCGGAAAGGTGAAAAACTATATTTAATACTTGCGCCGGGTATTTAATGTTCGGCTCCGCCCGAACTTAGACTTTCTTACTTGTTTTTAGTTGAAAAATAAGTGCGTAATGTGTTTTTTTTTTATTTTATATGAACTTACATGTTTACAGCTACAGCTTAAATTTCAATTAATTCTGGTCTAGAATCGTTTGAAGTTGATTGTAGTTTTAAAATTTTTTTAGTTGAAAAATACGTGCGTAATGCACTTTTAAAAAATTTATATGAACTTATTTACAGCTACAGTTTCAATGTCAATGAATGCTGGTTTAGAGTCGTTTGTATTTAGTTGATTGAAGTTTACAAATTTTTTTAGTTGAAAAGTACGTTTTTTAAAAAATTTATATTAACTTATTTACAGCTACAGCTTCAGTATCAATTAATTCTGGTCAAGAATCTTTTGTAGTTGATTGTAGTAAACTTTTTTTTAGTTGAAAAATCAACAATCAACTACAAAGGATTCCAGTCCAGAATTCATTGAAATTGGAGCTGTAGCTGTAAATAAGTTCATATACATTTAAAAAAAAAAACGCATTACGCACTTATTTTTCAACTAAAAAAGAAATTATAACTACAGTGAAACCCGCTTAGGTACCCCCCGCTTAAGCACCTAACCCGTTTAAGTTCCCAACATTTTTGGGCACCGTGAATTTTTTAATGTATTCTGAAGAAAATCCCTCTCCTCATTACCTACCATTTTACTTATAATTTTCCCCTTTTAAATGCTTTTTTTAAATTTCTCAAATTTTTAATTTCTCATTTTTCAAACGTTTGCATATTTTGAAATTCAGTGTCAGCGCTACACACCTTCGGCAAAAAATTCTAAAAAATCAATGGTAATTCTTATCCACTTGAAACTTGCGCATTATTACACTAAAATTGAATGGGCTACTGCATACTCATAAAAATATTTAACACTTCTGAAAAGCAGGTTTGAAATTTTGATTAAATTTTTTTCAGTCTTCTGCAAAATTTTAAGTTTATATTTTAAGTTTCTACGGTATTTGTTAGGGAATGAATTTGAAAATTTGAAAAATTTTTTAAATTAAAAAATAAACATAAGTGGCAAATAATATCATTTTGAATTGGTATGCCCTGTTTATGTGTATTTATAAATATGTATAATCAATGGCTTCTTGATTTAATTCTTGTGAAAATGACATAACATTGCTTTATCTGTTTTTTTTTTTAATAAAGTTTTCCTTTATATGTTTACTTGTTTAAATAATGCTACGATCTTGGTTTTAAATTACATATACTTCATTAAATGTTCATGTTTTATTCAAGGACTTATTTATGTAAGTTGACAAGAAGATGTAACTACATCACAAATTATGTTCGCTTAAGTACTCGCATCGAGGTACTTAAGCGTGTTCTTTTAAGTGCCCAACCCGCCTAAGTACCTCAAAAAGCTGACATTTTTCGTGAGGTACTTAAGCGGGTTTTACTGTACACTCAACTACAACCGATTGTAGACCAGAATTCATTGAAATTGACGCTGTAGCTGTAAATAAGTTCATATAAATTTAAAAAAAAACGCATTACGCACCTATTTTTCAACTACAAATAAAAAGAAACTACAATCCTCCAGAGAGTTAAATCCATGATATTCTAGGTATTTTATCAAAATGCATCAAGGTCGGGTGCCAACTTCACGGCGCCCATGTTGTACGAATGGATGACGAGGCTCTAGTGAAAAGATCCTTCGACTCGGCACCCATGGCTGGAAAACGAAAGAAAGGGTCGTACGTGTTAATAATTAACTTTATACTTGGTCATCGAGGTTTACTTTCTCATGGAATACCCCGTATAATAATTTCGCCTAAAGGAGCTCCCCGGCAGGTCCCTCTTCAGCGCCGCCCTGCTTTCAAAATGTATAAATGTTCTTGTTGCTAAACCCATTTTCTCTTTAGAGTCAAAGTTAGTTCCCCTATGCTATTAAAAAGGAGGCTATAGGCCCCTGCTCGGACGCGATAGTAAGTCAGTATACCAAATATTACTATCGTTCCGAAAATAAGTTAGTTTATTGTTTCAGTTGGTACTATCAAGTAAAAGCCCTTGGAAGACATAAGTCCTCACTTATGTGCAGTCTCCTTCTTGTTCTATAACCATGAGAGCAGATGTGTGTCTTAGCTTCTTATATTCCACATTGTCCCCTGAGATTGGTCTTACTTTAAATCCTTTTTCTAGATTACAATGTTATCAAGAATAACTTGCAGACATTTGACTTTTTGGGGAAAGTGTATCGTTTCTTCTTGAAGAAACGGTTCTAAAAAATTATCGTTTTCTTTTTATCGGAGAAAACTACTACATATTTAAGTCTTCTCAACGATTTAGCACCTATGTTTAGCTCATTTTGTAGAAGGTTAGAGATAATGTCTGAAAACATATCTACATATGTAGCTCTGATTAGGATGACAATGTAATTTGCTCATTAATGCAATAGGATTCTGAAAATCGCTATCGCTACTTTTGATCGCGACTGCCAGAATCCCTCTGCAGAACATTACGAACACTGATGATAGATAGATAGATGATAAAATGAGGATTGCAAAGCGACCTTGTGGTCTATTGTGCCCTCCACCCTTCACAATACCTCCTCCAAACCTAATTACCTGAGAAAATTTAACACTACCTTAGGGGATAGGGAGCGAATGTGCCTAAGCTGTGGCCACATTGAGCCTAAACTTCTCTCACGTCTTCTGCAGACTGCATCACATTTGGTGAGGATGTGTAGAGGTGTCTCACTGGTAGAGTTGCAAAACCGACAAAGGTCACTCGACAATATCCCCAGCTTGGGTAGATGCCCCCTCAGCCTGCAGTGTCCCGTGAGGATACCTGTTATTATTCTAAGCTGCCCTTTTGGGAGGTCAACTAACCCTTGGAATCTCCTTGTTATAACCTCCCAGTAAACTCTTTGCTTGACGCATTCCTGACGAATTTTGACAGTTTATATCCCTCATAGTGATCCTCTCTATCCTGAGCTCCTCGTTTAGAGTGTTGGGACCCAATCCTAGGAAGGGCTCAGGGCCAACTGGAGTAGTGGCTGCCGCCTCTCTTGCGAGACAGTCAGCCGCCTCGTTACCCTCTACTCCATTGTGACCAGGTATCCACGCCAACTTGATGTTATTGTGTTTACCTAGGGAGTTAAGTTTCTCAATGCACTCCAGGACCAGCGACGATTTGACCTCATAGGAATAAGGGCCTTGAGTGCTGCCTGACTATCGCTCAGGATTAAGATTCTCTTGTTTTTTTACCCTCTACCCATGATTGTATCCGCACACAGGTAGATAGCGTAAACTTCTGCTTGAAAAATGCTCGGATATTTCCCCATAGGAACAGAAATCCTGGCCCAGGGTCCAACAATTCCAGCAACTATTCCTTCTGGGGTCTTCGAGCCATTGGTGTACCAGTGCAGAGTGCAACCCTGAAGTAATGTCTCGAAAGTGGAGACACTTCAGGTCGCTTTACTGCAAAGCTCTATTTTGAATGTATTCTCAAAGACTATGGTCTTTCCTATGTCATCTCTAGGTAACAGGGCAAGTGGGAGCGAGGACCCTAGCTCCTCCATACTCCTAGAGGAAATGACTTTACCTTTACCAAATCCCTCTCTCGCAATGTTAAGCAGAGTTCTTTTGGCTGCCTGCTCTATGGTTATATGAAGAGGCTCGAGTTCAAGGACTACTTCCAGCGCCGTCGTCGGACATGTGCGCATCGCTCCTGTTATACAAACACATGCCAGTCGTTGTAGCTTGGTGAGCGATTGTCTCACCGTGGCTAGAGTAGTTCTTGAAACCCAAGCTACCGCCCCATAGGCCGTACTATCATGATGTAAAGCCATCTTAGGATTCTGGGCGTACAACCCAAGGATCTTCCCGCCAGACGCTTACACACCATTAAAGCTTTCGTGGCCCTAGAGATGATCGCGTCCACATATTTCGTCCATAGAAGTTTCTTGTCTTGGACTATTCCCAGATACTTCAGTTCGCTGGCGATGCTAACCTCGACCCCCTCCAAGGTTATGTTCCTCATGCCCGGAAGGGCTCTTTTCCTAGTAAAATGAATGGTGACGGTTATCGCCCCATGCCTTCGTCAGTCTTAAACCTCTTTTAATGATGTCGCAGAGGGTGCTCTAAAACTTCCCCCTGGCGATTATTACTATATCATCCGCAAAGCCTTGGCAGCGTATACCATTGCCAGAGATAAGTTTAAGGAGTTTATCCACCACTAAGCTCCACAGAAGGGGTGATAAGACCCCTCCCTGCGGACAACCCTTTGTTGTCTGAAGCTGTACGCAAGAGCGCATCCACCCAATAGCGGTAGTTATAAACGATTTCATCAAAAGTTGCTATTAAGAGAGGAAAAAATAAAAAAATTCATTATTCGAAAAATTTGCATTTCTGAGCAAAAAGAAAAAATACGTGTCTCCTTAAATTGTTCAAGGAACAATCCATGTGAGTTTTATCGCGAACTTAAATTCACTTTCCCCCGGCCTGGGTGATTTGAGATGGAATGAGCCTTATATATTGTATCATTGCATGCTAACATTAACATACACATATACATATATACTCACATACCTACTAACCCAGTAGTGCATATACCTTGTACGGCACACGGGAAAACTATTAAGAAGCGCGGTAAAATCAAAATACTCAATATAAAGATTTTAATTACGGTAATTTGAAGAAGCCTTGTTTATTAACAAAAAATAAAATAAAATAAACACCCAATCGGAAACAAAAATAAAATTAACAGGTTCCCTGTCCAATGAATCACATGTGATTCATGGGAACAGTTTTTTACCTTGTCTCACAAGTCCATGCATCATATATGAGCAATATCAATGCTGACTTCAGATACATATTTCTAGGTATTTTGGAAAAAATATAGTGTTTTTGTGTGGAAACATACATACATAGGACGTACCTTATCGAAAACTATTTCCCACCCTTATGTTATACATGAGATATTAATAATTAATTTTTTTTTGCATAAGGGCATATAATCTACGCTGTTTGCATATTTTTATATGCAAATAATATCAAATCAGATAAAGAATCCTGAAAAGAACGGGGGACGTATGCCATGAAAAAAGATGTATTGCATGGGGACAGGGAACCTGTTAATATAAATAAAAAAAAAAAGAATAATATAGCGAGAGTATTGCGGTACATTGTGTTACTATAAATAAAAGTAAGTCAAAATCCGAACGACGATACGGGAACTTGCTTATATTATTCGCGGTTAATTAAATACAGAGACAAAATAAAATAAAATCTATATATTCTCGCATACATAAATGCCTTCTGATAAAACTCCAGCAAAGGAGCAATTAGCCAAAACCCCAACCACTTTAAAAGTACCAACAATGGTTGATGAGGATAAACCTCAAGGCACACCTGCACAAGCTACACGCTTGAAGCAGGGTGCAAAACAGAGAAAATCGGTTCTGGAAATAAAAAACCACAACCTTGACAACTTCTGGGCGCGCCTTCAAGAGCATATGACACAATTATAGAAACGATGATTCCGATTTACCCGAGAATTTCAAAGCTTCGGCTGCCGCTAAATACGAAAACTGCCTTGACCAATATGAAGAGATAAAAGCTACGATCTCCGATCAGCTTAAGTTACTAAAACCAGTTAGCGCACCTACTCCACCCCCGAGAGTAGAAGTAAGCCAAATTCAAGAGCAAAGCTCAGGCATATATCTCAAAATGCCAGCATGTGACACGGAAACTTTCCATGGGGGTTATGAACAATGGCCGTCCTTCCGGGACATGTTTACAGCCGTATACATAAATCACCCAAAATTGTCACAAGCGCAGAAACTGTACCACCTCAGGTACAAGACTAACACCCCTATTCTGCAACTCTTTCGTATTCGGATTTTGCTACGAATCGTAGAAATAAAGGGTGAACACACCAAAACTGCGACACTTTGGGAAGCAGATCGCTGGCTCCACGTTTCTCCTCTCCAGTGCCCTGCGCACTCCAGAGTGAATCTCGGTTGTCAGCTGGTATAGGGCTGTATCCGTGGACCTTCCAGCCCTGTATGCATGCTGACAGGTGTGCAGGGGTATATTCCTCAGAATGGTAGACCTGATGTGGTTATCTATAATCTTCTCCATTGCTTTTAACACAAAGGAGGTTAAGCTTATTGTTCTAAACGACTTCGCTAGCGAGTAGTCTCTTTTACCCACTTTCGGGATGAAGATTACTCGCGCCCTTCGCCACATCTGTGGGACCTACGTTTCGGCAAGACTGCTTCTCATTATGTCCACAAGATGCGGCATTACGCTCTCACTGCCCTGCTGTAACACTACTGGCCGGATGCCATCTAGCCCTGGAGCCTTGTAGCGCTCAAACGAGGCCAGCGCCCATCCGACTGAAGCCTGAGTGAAGATACTTCTCGCCAGTCTCTAATCAGATGGTCGCGGCCTAGTTTGCTGGACCTCCAGCTCCGCCATCAGGTTAGAAGCCTCCGGGAAGTGTGCCAGCATCAAGGCAGTTGCCCTCTCCTCCCTACTGTTGGTGTAGGTGCCATCTGCAAGCTTAAGCGCAAGCTTCGACTCGATAGTTCCTTTGGATATAGCCTTATGTAACCTCGCGGCGGCCGGGGTATTCCAAATGCCTTCACAGAAGGTTCTGAAACTTTCCCTCTTCGCCTTCCTAATTTCTTTGCTGTACTTTGTTAGACTAGGCGCATACTCTGCCCAGCATCCCGTGCGCTTAGCCTTATTGAACAGCCTGCGCATGTCTTTCCGAAGGGATGAGAGTTCCCGAGACCACCACACTGTTCTCCCCTTCCCTCTTGGTTGGGTCTCAGGGCAGCGATAGTTAAAGGCATCAGTCATTATATCTGTTAGCCTATTAACTTTATGCTCCAATGCCATACAGCCACCTTTTTTGTGGTCCCTCTCTAACCCGGGTAGGTTAAAATCTAGTAATTTGCTATAATTATCCCAATTGGTGTTTCTTGGGTTCCTCTTTGGAGTCACTGCTCTGGCCTGTACTCCCAGCCGGAAGCAGATAATCCTGTGGTCGGACAAGGAAGGTTCCGAAGACACCCACCATTGTCCTATCAGATTATTACCCAGATAGTTACTGAGAGTCAGGTCAAGGACTTCCTGCCTGGTTCTAGTGACAAATGTTGGACATTGTCCAACATTGTTAATATACAGATCTTCATACTTTTAATACACTCAAGTAAGGAGTCAAACCGAATACTGATAGTTCGTCTTCTACGATTTACAATAATAGACGGGAGATCACTCCATATTGTGGACATTCTTTCTTAGCCAAGGTGGTGTCATACTAAAGCTCTTATTTGGCTCAGCGCATTCTAGAATTGAGCCCATGTGCGCTAAAGTGCAAGCAAGAGTATGAATGGAGTAAAGTTGAGCCACAGTTACTGGGATTTAATGTTACTTTCCATTTCCTTGACAAATTTTTTACTTGAGAAAGTTAATTTCGTTTATAGATAAACTATTTCTTTAATGCTTTCTATCGGGTATTTTATTGAAAGCTTTCAAACTAATTCATATTTAAAATTGTGTTCTTTTCCATAGGTAACTCTCGTTCGATATGTGGAACGTTTTGTTGGTTTGTATTGTCGCGGTCTTAGTGATGAACTCTGAAGGAGGTACACAAGTTAGATCGAAAAGCAGACCTCAGAACAAATTAAAATATTTTATTCCATTAGCGCGTCAACACAAGCGATATGCCACTGATTATGCTGGCGGGAGTGCTGGCAGCTACGCTGGTGGCAGTGCTGGAGGGTACGGAGGCAATGCCGGGTTCTATGATGGTGGCTTTAATGACTACGACTACAATTATGCGCCCGACTTCAACTTCATAGATCCACTCGTGTTCCATCAACAGTTGACAGCTCAAATTTTGGCTAATCACGCTTCGCAGCAACAGTTAGTACTCGCTTATTTGGATGTAGTATATATACCTACTTTTCTAGAGTAACATACATACATACATATCGGTACCTAAAGGTGAAAAGGTGCCAAGTCAATTGCTTTTTTCTTCATAATGGGAGTTAACACGAAACTATATCGATTCAAAGATGGACTTGGCACCTTTTAACCCTTAGGTGCCGATATGTACATAGCTTTTAAAAAACAAACATATGCCTGGCTTTAGTTTTTATGCATCCTGGTATCTAGTACCCCGAGATCGAGCGAGAAGGCATTGCAAGCATTTTATAAATACTGAATTTTTGATATTTTGTCATATTAGAAGTGTAGAGAAATAGCTTCCGCTAGTCAATCTAATTCGTTAGCGTTTGGCGCGGGACTGACTTAGTGCTGACTTAAATTTTGTACAGAAACTCTAGATCTTGCAACTACTTTAAAAAATCTGAAAAATTAATTGCGAGCAGTATATTGATTAAAAAGTAGTATGACATTAATCAGTCACTCAAATCATGTAAACGAGCGTGTCAGTCACGCGTTGAAGTTGTACAAAATCTCTTTCATTCGATGAAGGACTACTGTAATCGTAATCTACTTTTTTTTAGCTTGTTGGGATTACTGCAATCCTAATCGTTTAGTAATAAATCCTTATCACCCAGCTCTGGTCCTAGACCACCCGTCCTCCCCTTCTAAAATGGGGAAGAATGTTTTTATTGGAAAACGCAAGAACGTGAATGATCAAGTCGGGGATGCTCTATCTTTTAGTCGTATTACAGACATCCGGTTTCGACCGAAAGTGGGTTGAACCTTGGGTTGAACAAAGGCAGCTGTGGAAAATGGTTGGCAGGAAATAGACGGACAATATGATATCGACTGGTTTGAAAGGCAACAACTTTCAACATTCGTAAAAGACGTTGTTATTGAAGGAAATTATATAAGGGCTGTTTGAAATTGCATTTGCAGATTTTGAGCTTATTTCCATGGCAACCGTGTGCCTTTTATTGTCGTGAATTTTCAAATAAGACGAATATGCAAACGCAAGAGCATATGCACAAGATTCTGAACAGCCCTATACAGGTAATGGAGTTAACGTAATAAGCACGTTTATTATGGTTATTTATGTAAACGTTTTGAAATTAAACATACTAGCGTACCTGGCGAACTTCGTCTCGCCCAAAATTAAATTTTTATTGGAACATTTTGGTACAACACTTTCACCAACTATTCACTTAACGACTTCCATTGGCACATTTATCTGCTCTAATTATGGTTTTTTTGGTCGTCAGAAGGCATATCTTCCATCACCATTTTAAATAACCTAACCAAAGCGTTGTGTCCGTGACGAAGTTCTTGCAATTTTCCAATGATCTGGCGTTTCATATCAATCAAATCCGATATGAGAGTTGCTAACGAAATAAATTACTAAATAACTTCCTTCTCTTGAATCTTTACAGCATAGTTGGTCGCAAGTTCATAATGAGCGAGTATCGTTGGTCCACATAAATCCAGTATGCATAGACTAATTTGATATGCAATCCTTTAACTGCCTAATCATTGCATTTGTGGGCATTCATCAAGAATTGTCCTTATTCTGGTAATTCGCCATAAAGTTATGAGCTCCGGGTTATAAGCTGGTGGTTCAGTTAACTGTTGTAATTTGACTTTAGCCCCTGCAGAACTCAATCATGTCGAAGTAATTGGACATTTACGGTACTTATTCTCTCTTTACGAAGCAGCTCGGGACTTTGCTTTTGTTTCAGTTGTTAAGGAGCTGGTTCATCTGAGGTCGTCCTGTATGAATTTGCGACGCATGCACTCAAAGCTGTTCATTAAATTGGGCGCGTTGCTGAGGATTTTGGTGTGCAGTGCTAGTCGCCAATCTTTTTAATTTGCCAAGCCAATGTTTTATATTCAGATCGGCGAATAGTTTACGGACACTTTCGTACAATGTCGAAGAATTAAAACTATCTTTGAAGCAATCGAACCAAATTTGCAAATTCAGACATTCTATTGTGGGTTTTGCCCGAAAACAAATTAGCCCGAAATTTTTTCACCCGCCCGTAGTGAATACACGGAAACAAAAATTGAACTGGTTCGAGGAAAATGAAAGTCATGACAACGCTGGCTTTATATTTTTAATCAAAATTCCACCATAAAGTTTTCAAGTTGGCAACTGTAAATGGGACCAGCAATAATTTATAACACTCTCTAACGTAACCTAAGCTACATAATTGTTTAGCATTGATACAATTTTGTACCTGGGCAGCCATTTAAATTATAATATTACGATCAAAATTAAAGAAATTAAAAAATTTTGGTGTATAAAATCATGGAAAATCAATTTTTCGGAATTTTCTATTCGGAACTTTTTTAATTTTCCTTGGGCAGAGGTAACCACAACAAAAAAATAGCTCAAATAGGACAATCCATTATAGAGCTATGCTCGGTATTACGGAAGCAACTTTGTTTTATATGTACATACATATATATAGAAATTAAAATTTTTTAGTTGACAACCCTCTTAAAAATTATTATTTCTGGTTAAAAGTGCATTTAAATGCCTTTTATTCCATAAATGCAATGCAAAGCATATTTTACTCGACATATATTTAAGTCAATAAAATTTTAAGCAGGTGGCAACGCTATTAAATAGTTGTTATTTTTTTTAACTCAACCGGTGAAGCTATAATTCAAAATGGTGTTTTAATCATTCAATTTGATGGAGTATTATGGAAGATATGGCGCTTTATTGACCGGATACAGTATTTTCAGCTTTTTAATTTTTCGCATGTACGTGAGCTTCTCTCCTTCAAAATGAGACATCATTCATTAAATTTTATGAAATATTAAAGGAGGTATCGTTTGGTAACAGAAAAATACCTTTTAGAAATAGGTATATAGATTGCTCTTTTTACAAGCTTTTATTTAACTTGCTCTGTATGTAAGTGCCTAAAGTGGAGGATACAGGATTTTATTTCGGGGGTGGGTGGGCGTTCGAATGGGATCAACTTGTCAAATAACGTTAGAGAAAGAAATCCTCCAATAATTAACTCCCAGGAAGGAGCATTTTCCCCGAAAATTCGGAAGGAGAAAATTCGAACTTCGCAAGAGCCGTTTGATACTTTTTGATAGCTCAACTCCGCCATATAATATACAAAATCCGCAGGGAATTTTTATTCATGATAGGAGGAAAGGGAAAAGAGAGAAAACTCCCAGGGAGTTCCTGTTCATAATCGGCCTGATAGTATCTACATACCCATTGTTTTAGTTTTTCACGTTGACGAAAAATTCTACGCGATTTCTTATTCTATAAATAATCTTGTGCAAGCCTAAAAAATGGTTACGATTAAAGATTTAAAAAAAATAAAAAATAAAAATTTTTTTTTTATTTCTCGTTTAGGTAATATATTTTATTCGAAATTTTGTTTTTTCGAGCTTTGGTGCGGGCGATCGTCTGACTAATGTCATACTACTCTTTAATCAATATACTGCTCGCAATTAATTTTTCAGATTTTATAAAGTAGTTGCAAGCAGTGATGGAAAATGTGCATTGTGCCATTTTTGGCCCTTTCGGAAGCAGCCGGTACGTTAAGCACAATCGATTGATTTTCGGCACTATTTTTGCGCAACTCAATGCAACTAATCGACCCTATTAAGCTGATGCCAGATAAAACTTTGTAGCTTTGCGTGACATTTATAACTTTGCCAGCGAAGCGCCAGACGCAAAAGGTATGCCACAATGAACGCAAAGAAAACAATTTTGTACTGCTTTTTTACTCGTCAAAATTGCCGTGGATTTTATATATTGTGCTTTAAAAATATCAGCAATGTAATTAAGTTTTATGTTTCTACATGAAAACTCGAATTTCGACGAAACAAAATACATATTAAACCGGTTGATTGTCAAAGCGCGCAAAAAGAAATATATATATATAAAAATATTTTTTTTATACCCGAGCGCACTTGTGCACAAGGGTATATTAATTTTGTTCACATAACGGTTGTTTGTAACAGCCAAAACGAATCGAGATAGATATAGACAAATGTATACATAAATGATCAGGATGAAAAAAGAAATCGATTAAGCCATGTCTGTCTGTCTGTCCGTCTGTCCGTCTGTCCGTCTGTCCGTGTACACGATAACTCGAGCAAAAATTGAGATATCGCAACGAAATTTGGTATATGGCTTTTCGTTAATCCAAGGTAGGTTGGTGTTGAAAATGGGCGAAATCGGACTGTAACCACGCCCACTTCCCATATAACGGTAATTTCCAGAAATACGAAAACTGCGATATTTTAGTAACTACTGAAGATAATTCACTCAAAATTGATATTTACAATAATTTTTAGACGAAAAATAAGAATATTATAAATTTTTGGAAAATGGGCGTAGCCACGCCCACTTATGGTTACATGTGTATATCTTGGTAACCGCTGCACCAATTTCTTCCAAACTTGGCACAGTTGTTGGCCTTGGTACAGCATAAGTAATGGCTGAAAATTTAAAAAATCGGACAATAACCACGCCCACATCCCATATAACG
>NW_016158457.1:25558-28016 GCF_001687245.7 Rhagoletis zephyria
ACAATTCTTTACCAAGAAATACGTTTATGGTAAAATTTTGGAAAATGGGCGTGGCACCGCCCACTTATGATCACATATATGTATATCGGTAACTGTTCTACCAATTTGTACCAAACTCGGTATGGTTATTGTTCTTGCCACATAAAAGAAAAACGTTGAAAATTATTGAAATCGGACTAAAATTACGGCCGCTTTTCATATGACGAAATTTAAGGACGCTAATTTACTCAAAATTGATACACCCCGGCTTACCATCTAGCGGAAGGTTTCGCAAAGGTGAAAAAACATATATTTAATACTTGCGCCGGGTATTTAATGTTCGGCTCCGCCCGAACTTAGACTTTCTTACTTGTTACTTGTTACCTTATGTACTTAAACTGATAAATGAAATAAACATAGAAATGCAAGCTGAAGAAGTTCGCATCCACATTCTGCATATGGGTGTTTCCTGAAAAGTGTCAACCAAGACCAAAAAAATAGAATTTTGCCTGGACCTAGTTTATAGATGCCAATCTACAAACTACATATTTTGTCTTTCATCCACCAAAATATTAGACTAATTGGTCCATTCCATTTCAAGATATTTGCGGCTTTCCAACTACACTTTCAATTTTTCTTTCTTTTCGGAGAAACCATTCCTTCCAGAAATCCTTCATAATTATAGCACACGATTAAAAAGAATTGGAAATGTATTCGAAAATTTAGTACACCTTATGTTCTGTAAGCCTTACAACAAAAACAACGTAAAAATATATTAGGAACGGTCCAAAGTTAAATTACAAATTGTGCTTTTTTTCAAGCGTTCGGACGCAAAATATACTTTACATGTAAAAAAAGAGTCGTAACGTTTACTTTATTTGTCAAAATTTTAATACAAAAGCTAGTTTTGGTTACTCTTGCCAGTCGCATAAAATTTTTTTCGGAAAGCTATAGGATTATCGATTGTCGCTTACACACATGTTAGTGTTTGGCCGAGCTTCTCCTCCGCTTTTTGGCGTGCGCCTTGATGTTGTCACACAAAGCGGAGGGACCTACAGTTTTACACCGACTCCGAACGGCGATTGTATTTTTATGAGAAGCTGCTTTTCATGGCAGAAATACACTCGGAGGTTTGCCATTGCCTGCCGAGGGACAACCGCTGTTAAGATAAAACCTTTTTATAAGCTTTTATTTAACTTGGTCATCCCGCGCAAATCGTGGAAATTTCCAATCGATTTTAACTAACTTCCCGACAAGTTAGAGACTTGAAATTTTCAGCATAGTTCCAATCACGATGACAATGGAATTTAAAATATAAATGAATTCCCTATATGGTCCAGGGGTCTTGATTCAAAGTCGGTCAAAAATTAGTAAAATTTATGGCTAACAGGGCGTAATTTGCCAAAGAACGTAAAACCAGAGCAAAGCTATTTATGGCAAATTCTAGATATCAACCTAGTCTAGATATGAACCTCGTTGTAGGCATCATATCAAGGAGATACAATTAGAAGACTCGAGAAGTTTCCCCGCCAGAAGAACTTTAATATTGCGCCTAAATATATGCCATGCTACAGCGGAAGTGGACGACACGCCATTTCTTTAAATGAAATTAACTGCTGCTATATGTATGTACGTACNTTGCATAGTCTTCTGTTCTCTTTCATTGCAAGTTGAATTATTTTAATATCTATTGCAAAATTTTGTACATAAAATAAAATAAAACTATTTAACCCTCTAGTAGGCCAACTTTTTATGAGTTGAAAAATTCAGGAATGGGTGATTTTAGCACGAGAAATCCAAAACTGATGTCCATTTCGATCTGTGACAGTAACTTTTTCCTACAGGGGAGAAAACCCAAGACCGTCTGGAGACGGGCTCGCCGATATACTTACACATATTTTCAGCTTTCTCTTACACAATGTTGACCTACGAACCGGCAATGCCGTCCGCAGACGGTCAAAAATGCAAAACTGGGGTTTTATATGTCGGCAAGCCGGTCTGTAGACGGTCTGTGTTCGAAAGCAATTTTCTCCATTTCGAATGGTGACATAATTATAAAACTTATATTAAAATACGGTGCTTTTAACAACGAAATCCACCGAATTTTTTTATATCAAAAAATTTTTCAAAAGAAAAAGTTTCTTTAATTACGAAATTACTAAATAGCAAGAAATAATTAATTTTAACCTCGTTTTCAAAATCTGTAATTCAACTGCCGATTAAAATAAAACGGATTGACATAACGGATTAAAATTTACTTCGCCGTAAGGGTACGATGTTTGTCTAAAGATCGTGCCTTACGAATATAGAAAAAAAATTATTATAGGTGCACTAAAAAGGTATTTAGTTAACGACCGTCTGGAGGCGGTTCTGCCTACTAGAGGGTTAATATACAACGCTTTTATAAATGGACTAAAAATTAGAAAATAAAGTAATGTAAAAAAAATATTTTTTTAATAATAAGCTTTTATTTAACATG
>NW_016158457.1:28325-38505 GCF_001687245.7 Rhagoletis zephyria
TTTAGGGGTGGCTCACAAGCATGAATATGTTCCACTCTCAAACCAAATCGTGGTTGCCTCAACTAAGATTTGGTAACTATGACTAAACCACGTGTTGAAAGAAAGCTTATCTGCATTAGCAGAGCTTAATAACATCCTTTTATGAACCATACGTTAAGTTGAATGGAATTTGTAGAAATATGCTTCAAAGAAATATTTATTAGTATTAACCAAACCCTTCAACTAAATTAACGATTTGTTACAACCTAGATGAATATTAGAAGCTTTAATATATTTAGTTATAATTACCAATCGATGGTAATAGTTCCCAATCCTTGGTAACAGTTCCCAAATATTGTCAAAATTCGGGAACTAAATATCTTTAGTTGTCGAAACAAATCCTTTTTCTCAGTGTACTGTTACTCACAAAAAAACAAATTTTCGTAGAAATGGTATAGAATTCTTAAAAATCAATATTTTTCGAACGGAAGACTCTGATTATCTACAGGAGATTCCCAAATAATAATATCCAATTGTTTATTTAACAATTTTTCCGCCGAAAATCCCAGAAAATGCAATGGGGGGACCAATAAAAAATCGTTAGTATTAAAAAAGGGTTAAATAAACAATCGGGTATTATTACTTCAAGTCTATCTTCAAGACCAGAGTTTTCCGTTCGAAAAATATTTATTTTCAAGCGACCTCTAAATGTTTCTTAATTTCAAAATAAAAATAGTGGTATATTTTTTTCAATACAGTACAATCCTAGACACCCTAGGATTAGGAGAGCATTAAAATTCCAACTGCACCTTTTTTTGCACACCCTTTTTGTTACGGTTTAGAAATTTATAATTTCCCAATAATTTTTGTGATAATTCATTAAAACAGTGAAATACTTTAAAATTAAAGACGTATTATTAAAATATGGAATATGAATAAATGAAAAGGTATATAAAAAAAATTATCTTTTATTAAGTGTACTGTTCGTAAAAGAAAGGATGAATTTAAGGTTTTCCATGAGATTAGTGTTTTTCTTATATGCAATAAGTACTGTAAATATATTTTATAAATGAAATGGTACCTGCATTCAGGCACATTTTTTCGGAAAAATTTTAGCACAATTTTAAATTTCGATTTTCCATCACTGATTTCAAGGTCTGTACAAAATTGAAGCTATTTCTCTATAGAACTAATATGATATAATGGCAGCGTTTCTTTATAAATTCCAGATAATCCCGTTTCACATGCAGAATAAACAGAATGCGTTTGAAATATACGTTAACATATCATCAGGAACGTTCTAAAGAATAAGTAAACAAAAAAGTTTATTCCAAACGTTCAGAATGAATAAAGAAATGCAGCCAATATCGTCGCTCGAATAAAGAAACAGTGTAAATGCCACATACACTATTATTCGATAATTGCACCATTGGATAGACAATCCTTTAATCTATTAGAAAAATCTTTAGTTTTCTTAAATATCTCTTTGGCTCACTAATTTATTCCCGAAAAACGAAATTGTATTTGTATGGTTTGTAATGGTTTATAAAAACTTCCAATTCGTTTTTCTCAAAACTATACTTTTCATGTTACACTATTTCATTATTCCAGCGACGATATCAAAAATTGAGCTTTTATAAAATGCTTGCAATGCCTTGTCGCTCGCCTCCCCGACTATAATAGCTATGCTTTGCTAACCACATTTCCAACTCAAAGTTCTCTGCTCTATTTATTTCCTTAGCGCTATTGCTTCGGTGTATTCTTCCGGTTCAGCTATGGCAACCGCGGATGCCTCTTTCTTGCCAGACCATAAGTAATTAATGTGAATTGTGTAGTAGTGTTGTCTTTTTCTGTATTTGTATGTTCCTGCTATTTATCCTTAATTTTATTTGAATTTCTTCATGCATACGTTTAAAGTTTGGACCCTTCTTCCACAGCCGTATTCAACAGCAAATTGCCCAACAACAGGCCCACTTCAATAACTTAAACATTGGTGGCAGCCGATATGACACAGCTAATCGCTACGCTCCTAACCATGCGATCGCTGCTGCCTCTATCGGTCCAGGCGGATCTTACCACACGGCCCACATCGGTCCGGAGAACCCAGTAAGCATTTTAAAAATACATACTTAATAAAAGCGTATTCAAAACGTCTCTGGCTTATTTTTCAGGATGTTCCGAACATCAGTAACCGCTTTGGTGGACCATCGTCGCCTGGCGGCTTTAAGGGCGTTTCAGTCAGCTCGTTTTCGAGTAGTTCCGATATCAACGGTAAAAAGATGAGTCAGCGTGGGGCCCAGACTACAATCAATGACAACGGCAAAATCACCACATACCGGGTGCAATCTTAAATACTTAAAAACACTTTCGAATGTATTATTGTTTAATATGAAGTATTTATTTTCAACATACTTATTTTCTTTGTTTAACTTTGTAACGAAAATCAAATCAATGTGTAATACTGGGGTAACATTAAGTATTCAAGCCACGATTAATGTTGGGCAGTTTCGAAATACATTCAAAAATATATAAGTAGTATACAGCGAGTGATGAATAATTCGTTTATTAATTTTTTTAGAATTGTATGTACATTTCGAAGCGGGGCAAACTGGGGTATTTGCCCCATACATATGTACGTCCATATGCATGGATATATGAATGTATTACGGATGTTAATTTTTCGGCTTTTTCCGATCCCGGGATTAGTCCCGGGATTTAGATATTCATTACTTTTCAACAACTTGAGTCGAAAAAATGGCTTCTATATTATTTGAGAAGCTCTCCTACCATGAAATAAATAATAAGTAAATGGGTTTGAAACCTACCTTTTTATTTAAAGTGGCGTTTTTATTTATTCTCTCTGACCGCAGGATTTATTTTGAAGGACTTTGTAATTTCAAAGATATGATTAATTCCAAAAATTATTAAAAAAAAAACTAGCTGTACCCTGCCACACTTTGCTGTGGCATATTCCTGTTACATGGATGATAAATTATTAACGAAACAAAGCATACGTTTCATATACAATATTTGTTGTTTTTCCATTCTCTGCATAGATATCAAGGATATCTGGTTTGCCGACACAGGAACACGCAACATCTGAGAAGCAATTCGCATCTAAATCTAAACCATACTTTTCCAAAATTCGACCTGGAGCATTACTGATTGTGATTCCGAATGTCAATCGAATTGGGAATTGTAATCTTTTAAATTGAAATGGTGTATCGGTCGGAATCATGGAAATTCTCACCTTTGAAAGGCCACGTTAAAATCTTTACCTACAATACTTTCTTCACCAATTTCTTAAATGCGAGTCGCATGCCGTTGCAAAGTTTTACCTGATTAATATTCCGCAACATGGTAATTGTCACACCTATTTTCAATTTCAGTATGTGGGGTCTCCCTGGAAGATCAATCGAGTTCAAAAATTCCGTTGGATGGTCTTTTTCCACAACAGTGTTTATCGACGTATATGCCATTTCCTCACGTTGAATGCTGGATTGAATAACATTAGTGGTATTCACCAAAGTGAGAAAGTGGCCTGGCAGTCTGGTAAAATAGCAGATCAGCTCAAGCATCGACTGTTGTCAATACCACTATTATTTAGTTGATAGACCTCCTTATTCTTCGCAGCAAGAGTAGCCCGTTCACTGAGCCAATCGTGATTCTTATAACAAATTTTCTTAATAAAGAAACATTCTTTCGATCAGTTCTCCTTTCGATGTTTCTAAGTTACAAAAATTATCAGGCCATAAAATTCGTCTTTACCTCTCATTGATTGGCAGCTTTCCGTTCCCATTGTCCAGTAATTGTCGCGAGAATACTTCGGTTGCAGTGTATGTATGTTCGTCTTGTCGCAATGTTGACTATTTCAGGTAAGCATTTATCTCGTCCGCTAGTGTTAATCTAGAAACTACAGATAATGTTTGCGTAAAATCTCCTGCGAGCAATATCAATGCATTCCCGCATTGTTGAACGTTTCCACGCAAATCTCGCAACAATCGATCAAGAACCTGAAGCTATTTTTATGTGCTATGGTGCACTCACCCCAAACAATAAGTTTAAATTTTTGTAATACTTTTTCCATACCGGATGCTCTCGAAATATTGCACGTGAGAGTTTCGATGATTTATATGTTCAATAGCAGCTCAAGAGCTAACTTGGCAATGCTTCCACCTGTTAACAATGTCGCAGCAATTCCAGACGAAGCGATAGCTAAGGTAATGTAATTTTTAGATCGAACCGTTCCTCCTGGCTCATCCAGGAAGATGGTCCCCCAACTCCGTCAGTTATCATTTGCATATTGTTCTTCTACTTTGGCTTTGTAACCGCCTAAGCCATTTTGGTCGAGCTCGGCAAAGAACGCCAGTCATTTCTCTCTGTGTCAACTTGGTCTCTCCACTGCAGTGGGGGCTCCCTATTCCTCTGCTACCACCAGCGGATTGCGAGTAGGATTCTTTCGCACCTGGAACTTCGGTTCCTATTGGATCGACATGTCTAAGCCCGCGGAGTCGCTGTATTTTCATTCGCTGCACTTTGTATGTTATAAATCTCATACAACTCATCGTTCCATCGTCTATGGTAATCCCCGTCGCCCACGCGTAGAAGGCTGTAAATCTTCCGAATACTCCAAGAGCCGCCTCATCGAATGTTGTCATTGTCTAAGCTTCTGCGCTAAGAGTGATTCTGCGTGGGTTTTCCATGCTGATATTTTTATACGTGATAATGCTGGTTCCCTAGTAAACGAAATTCTCCCCTTTCACGAAATTATAACTGTCAACAGTGACGTGGGTTCCAATGTGCGAATGCGCTGACTGTTTGTTTATGATAGGAGATACTTCGTCTTGTCCTCGCATTTGCTTTGCTTCCTGATCCAGATTGGAAAAGGCAGAAAAGACTTCGCGATTTTTGTTACCGATGATGTCGGTGTCATCGGCACACGCCAGAAATTACACGCCCTTGTAAATAATGTCCCTACATGGTTCAATTCTGCAGCTCTTATTATCTTAACATTTGCATCATGCGATCGTAAATGCCCTTCTGCTTTCGCTTAATTTAGGAATCCTTGATCGGGAATAGGATTTCACAATAGTAATGATAATCAAAATCGTAATAATATTATCTCATGTTATTCAAAATTTCTTTACTCGCAATATACGTAGCATATACGAAATTGTTTACGATACAAGTTAACTGATTTATAATGCTTGGGAATGGTGTCAACAAATTTAAGTTTTCATTAAGTATTTTTTAAACAGCTTTCATGAGATAGTTTTTTGTTTTCGTTACTCTTTTATCATTTTGTTATTTGTTTCAGTAGTTTTTAGCCGACTTCAAAAAAAGGAGAAGGTTATCAATTCGTCGGAATATTTTTTTATGTATGTTACCGCATAACTTTGGACCACGTAAACCGATTTCCAGGTGAGGCCATACTAATTTGGTTTAGATCCGACCATTGGATCATGAAAAAATTAACGTTACTATTAAATTTTTATATGAGAATTGGAGTCGGTGTGTTTTTTGCTTAAAAATGACTTGTTGATTAATTTTTTACATAAAGTAATTTGTGCACCAGCTCTTCGTTGATAATATGATCACTTCTTTTTATAAGATGCTGTAAATTTTTAATTTATTTAAACTGTTCGGATTTTGGATAAGTGGAAAGATTTAAAAAAATTCCCTAGTAAAGCTTTCCCAAACACTTTTCGTTTGGAACCAGTTATGTAAGATTTCATATTTAGATAGGTGATAACCCTATTAAAAATATTTCCAAATCAAGATTTTTTTTTACATTTCGTTTGGCACCCATATTGTACCTCAAACATATTTTCGATTGTAAGTCTTCTTAAAACTCTTTAGTGTGATGTCCACATTGCAATATTTCATTTATTTAATCAATCCAAGACGTTCCACCTTAATGCTTAATAATATATATATGTACGCACACATGTTACATGTATTTATTAGAAACTGTCATAAATTTTTCACGCCAATCTTTTAACTTCCCCTCCAAACAGTTTTGCTGCTTTGAGGTTGAACTCGATTCTATTCAAAATAGCGCGGGTACTTATTTTCCCGTATTCAACCAGGAACGACCGTCAGCCACCACACATTGTCCGTATCCGCTTTACATTTGTACATATCCATAAATAAATAATAATAAATCAAACATATTGAAAATACATTGGTGCAACATACTAAGCTTTCGAGTTCAAATTTTCAAAATGGTGGCAACTCTCCTAAAAAATATTTCCAACAGTCATCCATCTTACCTCCTTAATTCATTACCTATATTTTAATAAGTCACTTATTTTATCAATTATGCAATTGAGTTAAATTTTCAAACAGGCGGCAACCCTCCTCAAATATATTTTCGGCCGTAAACCTTAATAAGAATCTAAAGCTTATTACCGGCATTGCAATATTTCATTTATTTTATCAATTTAACTGAGTTAAAATTTTCAAATAGGTGGCAGACCTCCTCAAAAATATTTCCTACAGTCATATTTCTATTGTAATATGTCATTTATTTTATTAATTAAATTGAGTTAGATTTTGAACCAGGTGGTAACCCTCCTCAAACATATTTTCTGCCGTAAGCCTTCTTAAATATCTTTACTTTGATACCCACATAGCAATATTTTATTTACTTTATCAATTTAACTAAGTTAAAATTTTCAAATTGGTGGCAACCCTCAAAAATATTTCCAACAGCCATCTTTCTGAAACCTCTTTAATTCGATACCCATATTGTAATATTTCCTTTATTTTATCAATGTAATTTAGTTAAATTTTCAAACAGGTGGCAACCCTCCTCAAACATATTTTATCAATTTAACTGAGTTAAAATTTTCAAATAGGTGGCAGACCTCCTCAAAAATATTTCCTGCAGTCATCTTTCTATTGTAATATGTCATTTATTTTATTAATTAAATTGAGTTAGATTTTCAACCAGGTGGTAACCCTCCTCAAACATATTTTCTGCCGTAAGTCTTCTTAAATCTCTTTACTTTGATACCCACATAGCAATATTTCATTTACTTTATCAATTTAACTAAGTTAAAATTTTCAAATTGGTGGCAACCCTCAAAAATATTTCCAACAGCCATCTTTCCGAAACCTCTTTAATTCGATACCCATATTGTAATATTTCCTTTATTTTATCAATGTAATTTAGTTAAATTTTCAAACAGGTGGCAGCCCTCCTCAAACATATTTTATCAATTTAACTGAGTTAAAATTTTCAAATAGGTGGCAGACCTCCTCAAAAATATTTCCTGCAGTCATCTTTCTATTGTAATATGTCATTTATTTTATTAATTAAATTGAGTTAGATTTTCAACCAGGTGGTAACCCTCCTCAAACATATTTTCTGCCGTAAGTCTTCTTAAATCTCTTTACTTTGATACCCACATAGCAATATTTCATTTACTTTATCAATTTAACTAAGTTAAAATTTTCAAATTGGTGGCAACCCTCAAAAATATTTCCAACAGCCATCTTTCCGAAACCTCTTTAATTCGATACCCATATTGTAATATTTCCTTTATTTTATCAATGTAATTTAGTTAAATTTTCAAACAGGTGGCAGCCCTCCTCAAACATATTTTCGGCTGTAAGCCTTCTTAAAAGTCTTTAGTTTCACACCCACATTGCAATAGTTCATTTATTTTATTAATTTAATAATTCGTTAATTTTATCAATATAATTGGGTTTAAAATTTTTCAAATAGGTGGCAACCCTCTTCAAACATATTTTCGGCTGTACGCCTTCTTTAAACTCTTTAGTTTGACACCCACATGGCAATAGTTCATTTATTTTATCAATTTGATTGAGTAAAAATTTTCAAATGGGTGGCAGCCCTCATCAAAAATATTTCCAGCAGTTATCGTTCTTAAACCTCTTTAATTTGATACCCATATCGTAATAATTTATTTATTTTATCAATATAATTGGGTTTAAAAATTTTCAAATAGGTGGCAACCCTCCAATTTTTTGCGATATCATTAGTTCTGGTATTATACCGAACAATACAAAAAAAATTATGAAAATCGGTTCAGCCGTTCTCGAGTTTTGATGACGGTGACATACGAACACAACATTTTTATATATATAGATATATATAGATTCAATGTAATGTAGAATAAAAATATGGGTAGCAAATGCAATAGGAAATTTTTTTAAAATTTAAAAAATTAAAATTTTTTGGATTCACAAGGACGAATAGGTAATTTTTAAGCTGACAAAGTTAGAAGAACGAAATTCAAGGATGTTATCGAGTTTATATAGGTGTCACAGAAGTAACCTGCCAAACTTTAGGGGAAGGTAGGTCGGGGGGTAAGCTCTCTGATAAACAAAAAATTTTCAAGTAAAAGTGTTACCGTTTTTGAAATATTTAAATTTTTTTGGATTAAAAAAAAATCGTGCCTTTTCATGTATTTTCTTTAACTGCATCTACAAACTAGGCTATACTTACGGTGACCATCCGTCCTTTATTTAAAGGACAGTCCTTTATTTTAACCCCCTGTCATTTATAATTTTTGTCAAAATAAAGGACGCCATTTGTCCTTTATTTCTTAAACTGTGCTTTAAAATAGCTTTGGATTTTGCAGAGGTAAATTTTTAAACATAGAATATGAAAAAATAAAAATGTCCATAATAAAACAGAATGAAAACCTTAGTCAGTTTGCTTCGCACCCCACTTAAGGGTCACGAATCCTTGATAATACTGGTAAGGGGTAATTTATGTAATTGAAAAAAATATATATTTAACTAATATTTAGACATTTTCCCAGAAAAATTAATATACTTTGAGTAAAATACATTGTTGACAAAAGCACAGGGAAAGTTGTGGCCAGGATCGTGTTGCACGCTAAGTTTTCAGATCCACTGAAAAATAATAATAAACCTCCGCTCTATTATGGTAAACGCATTGTGGCAGCGAAGGATGGCGAAGTCCTGATAAGGATTTGGTTTCATTTTTCGGAATCGGTCAAAATCCGGTTACAGCGCCTTTCGAGAAGAGGAACTTGTACAATTTAATAATATAATTAACTGGCAAATATTTGATCTAAATTACCATCATACAAGTTGTATGTTTGTATTCTAAAATCATTCGGAAAAATGTCCTTTATTTTACGTTCGTTAATATGGTCACCGTAGCTATACTTAGTAAATTTTTTATGTAAAATACTTCCAGATAGTTGCTTCTCCATACTCAAATGCAATGGCGCGTATTCATAGTCCAGCAACTAAGTCGAAACTAACAAAGTTGCAACTTAAATTTAAGTACCAACTTAAAATTTACCTCTATTCATAGTCGCATTTCAGACTTCTACTAAGTAGTTTCGACTTAGTTTACGATATAGCAAAACGAGTGTGAAAATGTATCGATTTTTCTTTACGATATTTTGGAAAAATTACATTTTTATTAAATAATGTCAAGTTTGATCATCTGTTTATGTAATTTTTATTTTCATTGCATGAATATGCAAAAGAATAAGGTATAATTTTCTGGTTAATTGTGTGAAATAGCCAAATTGTACTAATTTTACTCAACTTCGGTGTAAAAAAAATTCATAACTCGAATTATTGTAGAGTGCACCTCATAACATTATACTTAAATATTGCGCAATACTCAGAGCTACCATTGTGATTTTTTCCAATTTTTTTTTGAAATGGTATATTTTCAAAAACTAATTTTTTTTATCAAAAAATTTGTATGTGGCAAATTTTTCAAGAAAAAAATTAAAAAATATTTTTTTTCGTAGGGAATTTTGATGTGTGTATGTGTGATTTTATCGATAAAAACGTTTTAATTGCGTATGCATGTTCACTTTGAGCAAATTGTGACAACTGGTTGGGGTAATCTTCGGTAGATTGGGCAAATCGCTAATTGGGCCCAATTGGGCCAAAATTAGAGCCCAATTGGGAACAACTTTTGGCTCTGATCGGGCAACCTCAAAAAATTTCCAGCAAGGAAATTTTGTCATAATGGGCAACAATTTTTGTGCCCTCAACTGGCACGAAAATCTGCTAGCATCATATAAGTGCATTTTCAGAAAAAAAATCATAACTCGAAAATGACGAATTTTAGCATATTGCTACTCGTACTGAAAATAGTTTATACTATTCCCCAATAGACAAAAAAGTTTGAGAGAAAAAAAAGATGTGGCAATTTGAAAAAAATCAATTTGAAAAA
>NW_016158457.1:40323-65196 GCF_001687245.7 Rhagoletis zephyria
GGAATGAGCCATAAAAGATTTAAACAATAACCTACGCAAGGAAGTGGTAAAGAGGAAACGTAGAGTATGGGTAAGGATATGGGTTCGTCAGCGTGAATTTTTGGGCGCTTCTGATAATTTGTACAAGGAGCTTGCCTTAGACGACCCGAAAAACTTTCAACAGCGTTTAAGAATGACCAACGAACTGTTCAATTTTCTTCTCCTAAAATGTGCACCTTTAATAAAAAAAACAGGACACAAGTATGCGTGCAGCGCTCTCACCAATAATTAAATTGCAAGTTACTTTAAAATTTTTGGCAAGTGGTGACAATTACCCAACTTTACCGGAACTATTTCGAGTACCAGAGAGCACCATTTCCCTATTTTTGAAGGATGTACTCGACGCTATATACGGTAAAATTGTTAGCGGTTTAGGAAAGTTATAGAATGTGACCTTGTTTTGCATTGAAGGTACCAACATCAAAAGAACAATGGTCTAAAATTCAAAACAATTTTGTTAATATCTGCCAGTTTCCTCACTGTTGTGGAGCTCTGGACGGGAAGCACGTCCTCATACAAAATCCACCACGCGGAGCCTCCGACTTTTTTAATTATAAAGGCACATATAGTGTCGTTCTATTTGCTGCTGTAGATGCGCATTACCGTTTTTTATATATAGATGTCGGAACTAACGAAGGATGAATGACTCCTTCATTTTTAAAAAATCACCATTTTCTAGATCCATAGAGCAAAACTATTTAGATCTTCCTGAAAATGAAGTTTTTGTTGCAGACGACGCTTTTCCACTTACAACCAAAATTTTAAAACCATACTCAAGGTATGAAGCACTGTCCCATAAAGAAAAAGTGTTTAATTACAGATTGTCGCGAGCTCGTCGGATTGTCGAAAACGCTTTCGGGATACAGACTAATCGATTCCGTATATTTAGAAAACCAATATCAGTTTCTTTACAAAAAACTGACTCCATAGGACTGCTTGTGCAATTCACAACTGGCTTCGAACAGATAAATTATATATGCACGCTCAAGGTATTGTCGATGAAGAAAATCTAAACACAGGCCAAATTGCGCAAGGTAGTTGGTGAACTGTTCCTGCGGCTGGAATGGAAGACATAACTACTTTTTCATCCTCAAATGCTTATTCAAGAAAAGCTAAACACCTGCGGGATACATTGGCAGACTATTTCGTCGGTCCAGGAAAGGTTCCATGGCAAGAAAATATGATAAAATATAATAAATAATTAGTCTATCAAATATAATCATGCCTATTACAGTATCAGGCAGAACAACCGAGTGTGAAGGATTAGATTCATGCGAATGACATTCGTAGAATATATACCAATGTCCGAAGGATGGTACTCGCATGAATGTAATCCTTCACACTCACTTGTTATGACAGTGCGAACCGGATTAGATCCGTGCGGATGGCATCCGTTGGATACCGTAATATGCATGAATAAGATAATGTCGAGGTATATTATTATTTCAGGATTATTTTAACGATTTGTTTCATTTTAAAGCCATTGTACAAATTCACATGAAAAAAATTATTAGGAAAAATAGGTTTTACTAAATTTAATATATCAACTATTGCAAAAACTTCTCGTCCACGCTCGCATTGAACTGTATATATGTAGTACAGTTTTAATTTTCATCATTCGCCTTTTCAATCTAATTTTTTATCTACACCTCTTCAACCTAGGAATTAGAAAATTTAAATTTGCAATTAGAAAATGTAAATTAATATTGAAAAATTTTAAATTATAATTATATTATTGAAAAGTGAGTTCAAAACATCGCGTTTTTTGCAATATTTGAGAATTTAAAGCAAAGGAACAAAAGGTGATAGAACGTTCCACTTTTTGACCTCGTTTTTCTCAAAATTTCGAGCTGACAGAAACCTTTTTCTTACGGATTTGTAATCACTAGACTGCGGATATTTATGCAGAAAACGAACCCTAAAAATATGTACCCCACAACTATAAACAAAATGTATTCAAATTTATTTATTTTGCTTATACTTAAGTGATACATATTTATAGGCTTCGTTATCTGCATAAAAAGTCTATCAAAAATAGCTTTAACACTTGTCGCACGAAAATTGTTTTCCATTCTTGTTGGCCTGTGTTATAAATTAAGTAGAACGAGGCGTATGATGAACATTAAAGCTCTCAATACAGTTCAATTCGAGCGTGGACGAGAACTTTTTGAAATAGTTAATGTATAAAATTTGGTAAAAACTATGTTTGCTAATACTGTTTTTCATGTGAATTTGTACAATGGATTGTAAAGTGAAATAAATTGATGAAGCAGCCCTTAAACAATAATATACCTTACCAATAACTAAATATATAGTTGACGAGTACATAGTCGCTAAGTATTTGTTAAATTAATACATAAACAATAATATCAGATACATGAAATAGTAAGGATATGCATGTAATTGCTTTAGTAAATCTGTATTTTTTCGTAAAAACGTTTTTAATAAACAAGAATTAAGTTCATTCAAGGCAATGTTTTGAATTAAGCAAAAGTATTCATGAGTTACACAAATATGTACGTAAAATCGTTCAATTTTTAAATTTAATAAATACACAGTACAAATATACAGAGACGTACTCAACAAGCGCTATACATTATTAAAGATAATGTCTCTCTGATCAAATTTATCGAACATGCTATTAATCCAGAGAGTCTGAGTCTTTTTAAGGAGAGTTAGAGATTTGAGATTTTGGCCGAAAGCCATTTAGTTTATCAAAGATGTTATGTATAAGGTGACTTCAAATACAATTTCTGTCGTCATACTTCTTCAGTAAAGTTTAAGGGGGAATATTTTTCTGGAACATTTTAACCCCTTAACTCTTAGCGAATCGTTTACTCCATTATTTTAAGGGTTATGTTAAAGTTAGGGGGTCAAAATGTTCTACAAAAATATTCCCCGCTAAAGTTTACTGCAGAAATCTGAGGACAGAAATAGGTTTTGAAGTCGTTAAATCCACAGTGTTTTCAATAAATGAACTCCACTTTCTGCTAAAATGTAAAAAAAACTTTAATCCTCCATAAAAAATTCCGACCCTCCTCTTTCATAACATATAGGATTGGTTTGTATGGAGTGACCAGTGTTGTACAGTGATACTGGAATCACAAAAGTTATTTATGCAAGTACAAAAACACTTAAAATTTTAATAGTTTACTCTAATCCATTATGTAAAGGTAGTTCATCTTCATAGGCTTCAAATTCGTTGCAAGGCTCCAACTCTGCCTCTATAACATATTGAATGCAGTCATCATCTTCAAAAGAGTTGTCTTCCCACTTTTCAGCCAATTGGTTTGAAGTTGGCGAATATGCTTTTGCTACCAAGTTTTTACTACTTGAATATTGTTGCTTCGACCGTGGGAGTTTAATCCGCTTTTGTGCTAAATAATTATTTATGAATAATTGTGAAGAAAGCGCTTCTTCTAACGGCATAGCCTGCAACTGCCGAGCCACATGCTGCCCAAAAACATCGAACTCGCTCTCTTCATTGTTAGAAATGTTTTCCAACCTTCCTATGGCTTCCAGTATTGACTTCGATTCTTCATTTGGTGGGAACTTACTTCTTTTTGCCTGAGAGCACTGGGGCACATCATGAGGAAATTGTGAATTTGTATCTGTTGAAGTAGTTTGTGTCTAAACAGTATTATCATGAATAAAAAAGAATTTTTAGAGCAATTCAAATGTGTAAATTTACCAAGTTATTTTTACTGGGTCTCCCTTCAGTCACCTTTTTCAAAAAACGATCCGCTGTCGCAAACCACGACAACTGAGGTTTATATATGTCTTCGGTACCAGCACCACTCTTCTTTGAGGCTGCTATTTTGCCAGCCTCCCTTGTATACGCTGTACGTATACTTTTAATTTTTGTTTTTTAGCTCTTCAAATAAGATTTTTAACTCCATCTCACTTAATATTGCCTGGAGAGCCTCTTTCCGGGCAAGGTTATTTCGGTACGCTTGCACATGGGGATCCCATATACATGGGTGCTGCTCATAGCATTCAACCAGTTTAATTATATTGTTTTTATTAATTTTAAACGTATGTTTATAAATTTAATTGTCTTTATAAAAAATTATGAAATTAATTTTAATTTTAAAATTGACAAGAAAAGTAAACATAATTGAATAGACAATAAACCGCCTGGTGTCATGTCTACTTTGGGGCAAGCGATTTTATCGCTTTCTATAAAATTGAGACACAATTTGCACAGGCGATTTTGTTGAAAGCGATGTTGAATCGCTTAGAAAATCGCCTCATGTAAATGCTGCTTTTTTAACAGTTGGCTGCTCATCCTCCAATCAAGAAATTTTCCTTTATTCTTGTCATTTTGAAAAATTAATTTTTTAGCTACAGAAACGTGCATTTAATAACACCAAGTAGTTTGGAAATTTTAAAAAGTTTTCCGACCTGTAGTAGTTAACTATAATACGAAAAAATCAACTTTTACATCCTGAGCAACCCTTCTCTTAGCATTCAAAGGAAATTGACAACTATGCCGATGACTTATTTTCGACAATAACTTGACTGTACTAAAAATAACTTATAACTTCAAAATTTCAAGTTATTTGCCGCTAAGCGAAAATTCAAACAAGCCCGAAATAGAAATTTTTTGATTTCATAGATAGACCCCAATCCCCCGGTTTGATTGAAAAACATTGTAACCACAATATAGATATACAGGGTGTCCCAGAACTCAACGTCAAGCCGAAACGGGGTGACAGGATTGATTGTAACCATCATGAGAAAAATCAGAAAAAAAAATCTATCCCATGCAGTTTGAAAATTATGGGTATTTAAGAAAAACCTAGTAATTTGGCCAAGCTGTAAACATTTTTCGGTTATTGTGGTTAATTTTTATTATTTTTGTTCATTTAAACTTTGGAACTTTAAGCCTAAATAATATTTCTAGAACCTAAGTCAAAATTAATGACACAATTGCCCCAAGTTTTCTAGAATTAAGACTATTTGTTAAACTATGAATTTAAAATTTTTATGAATTGTCGTCTTTGAAAGGCCCTCTTTTAAAAAAATGTACTAAAGTGCCTTGGCAGGTGCCATTAAAAGTTCGCGAATTTAATCAGGATTGTAAAATGGTACAATACTTGTTAGTTTCATACTTAAAAAAAATGAGTAAAAAAATGAAAACCTCAAGTAACCCGATTTTTGCTAACCCATTTTACTCAGTGCAAATGTTTTTTATTCGCACAAGCTCTTGGTAGGTTCTTAATTTTACGGCAAAATGATGAGAGAGATGGATAGTGGACATGTTTGCCATGAGCGAGCGAGACAGATATTGACGCCACGCAGTGAGACGGAGAGGCGTCGCTTAAACGCGTGCGAATGAAACAGACACAGTCGCCATACCAAGCAAATGGCTGCGCTACCAGTCTGATGCTGTAACGGCAACACTGCAGTTAGTACGTTTCCCTCATTCGTCTACAGCGCACCTTTCCGTATTCGATTGTGTTGATTTACTGACAACTTTGGCTTTTTGGACTTGGATTTTTGTGAATTGAACTTGTTGATTACATACCGGCAACTTTGGCTTCTCTCTTTTGGAATTGGACTTTTGTGTTGGCATCCTTGTTATCTACCATGCCTACGCGCTACACTTCACAAGAATATGCGAACATGCACCTCATTTATGGAGAATGCAGATGCAACGCAAGTGCCGCCGCTAGACTTTATCGGGAAAGATATCTAAATTTAGAGCGCTATCCGGATTACCGCGTGTTTGTTAATGTGCACCGTTCACTCACAGAGGGCGGCCATTTCCCGAAACAAATACGGGCTGGAGGTAGAGCTCGCTTTCCTTACGAGGAAGAAGTGTTGCAAGAGGTCGCAGATGACCCAAGTATTTCCGTTCGTGGAATTGAAGAAAGGACGGGAATACCCAAAAGCACAGCACATCGTATTTTACAAAGAGCCGAAATGCATCCGTTTCACGTACAACGAGTTCAAAGTCTTCTTCCTCGAGATTATCCTGAAAGGATTTCATTTTGTAGAACAATGCTACAGAGGCATAATGAAAATCCCCAATTCATCCAAAAAATTCTCTAGTCAGATGAATCTACATTTAAAAAAGATGGTTACATAAACTTACACAATTTTCACGAGTGGCATGTGGCGAATCCACATTTAATGCGAGAAGACAGATCCCAGTATCGCTTTAAGGTAAACCTGTGGACCGGAATTTTAAACGGCAAAATTATTGGGCCTTTAGACCTGCCTGAGAACTTGAATGGCACGAATTACCTACATTTTTTACGAGAAAATTTACCAACTTTGTTAGAGGACATACCACTAACAGATCGTCGCCACATGTGGTATCAACAAGATGGCTGCCCAGCGCATTACGCAGTGCAAGTAAGAGATTTCTTTGACCAGGAATATCCGGGAAGGTGGATTGGACGTTCAGGCACTATCTCGTTGCCAGCCCTTTATTCAAATCCTATTGAGAGCGTAGCCGAGCTGCGTGAACGAATTTCTCAAGCTGCTGAGGACATCCACTCTCGAGGATATGCCCGTCTAATGAGTAGATCTTTTTTAAGAAGATGTAGGGCATGGATTGAGGCTGATGGTAAACAATTTTAACATTTATTGTAATAAGAAATGTTATTTCCCTATCTGCCTTTTATTCCCATAAACCTAAACTAAACTAGGTCAAGATTTTTCATTATTTTATTAATTGTATTTACTTTTGTTGACTTTGGTAAAAGTGGCGTCACTATCTGTCTCGCTCGCTCATGGCAAACATGTCCACTATCCATCTCTCTCATCATTTTGCCATAAAATTAAGAACCTACCAAGAGCTTGTGCGAATAAAAAACATTTGAACTGAGTAAAATGTGTTAGCAAAAATCGGGTTACTTGAGGTTTTTATTTTTTTACTCGTTTTTTTTTTTTAGTACGAAACTAACAAGTATTGTACCATTTTACAATCCTGACTAAAAGCGCGAACTTTTAATGGCACCTTCCAAGGCACTTTAGTACATTTTTTTAAAAGAGGGCCTTTCAAAGTCGACAAATTATAAAAATTTTAAATTCATAGTTTAACAAATAGTCTTAATTCTAGAAAACTTGGGGCAATTGTGTCATTAATTTTGACTTAGGTTCTAGAAATATTATTTAGGCTTAAGGTTCCAAAGTTTAAATGAACAAAAATAATAAAAATTAACCACAATAACCGAAAAATGGTTACAGTTTGACTAAATTTCTAGGTTTTTCTTAAATGCCCATAATTTTCACACTGCATGGGATAGATTTTTTTCCTATTTTTCTCATGATGGTTACAATCAATCCTGTCACCCCGTTTCAGCTTGACGTTGAGTTTCTGGACACCCTGTATATAATAGGAAGAAATAACAATTTAATAACAAACTTAGTTTAAATTAGTATTATTTTCAGTGTTGCCACTCAAAACGTGATGAATTTCGGGTGTGCGTGAGTGTTTTTTGAGGATTTTTATTTTGAGAAACTTTTGAGGAATTTTCTCTCGATATATTTGCAGATAACAAATGCAGCCATGTTTTTTTTACACAAGCGAGTTGTTAAATCGCTCTGCAAATTTTTGAACAAAAAGCTTTCCAAAGTTTTATAAAGAGCGAAATACACCACACAAGTGGGTTATCAAATATTCTTCAAACCTACTTTTCCCACTTCGCCATACATCATGCAAACATAACTCGTTCAAGCAAAGAATTTAGATTTTCTTACAATTCACAATGTAAAAGGGTTTGGTTTTCTTCGATTTTTCTCTCTCGCGTCCTCATCCCGCTTGTGTGGTGGTTTTCGCTCTTAAGCACATCTGCATTTTCTGCAAAATATTTAAAATGTTATCGATAATTTTTTTCATTCCATCATTATAATTTCAACTTATTTTAAACTTGCAAAATCTCGGTAATGAATGGAGAGAACACGCATTGTTCGATTATAAGGATATTCATATCAATTCCTCATTAGATCCAGAAAATTGTATGAAAAGTTTTTGAATTAAAAGATTCTTCAGGTTCATATAAGTTTCCCAATTAAAAAAAATTATATCTGCATTACTAATATCGCCCTTTTCTAATGCTTCAGTAGAACATATATTTAGTAGTTTAAAAATGTGTACGACTGACTTGAGGACCGGATTGAGCACTGAGATAGTTGCACCAATATTATATACAAGCCAAGGCATACAAAATAACGGTGATACTTTGTTTGAACCGCAAGAACAAATTTACCAATCGAATTGGAGAATGTAATTAATTTTTGTACTGAGTACCTGAAAATAGTATGCAGTACACAATACTCATATCTGTAATAAGAAAATTTTGAGTAATTTGTTCGGATTTTGAGGATTTTTCGTTTGTTTTTGATGAATTTGGTAATTTTTTTGTGGCAACATAGATTATTTTGATAGACTAGGAAACAATTTTGCATGTAATCACAGTAATAGACATTGAACATGCGGAAACTTTGGCCCGTAGTTTTAGTCAGTATTTTTCCATTCTAAGAAACAGATCTGGGAAACAAAGGCCCGTAGTTATAGTCAAAATCAAGTCGACACTAAAGTCAGTTGCAGCTTTTTTGACAGGTATCCCATTGAAAATTATGTCAAAAAGCTGCAATCAACTTTAGAGTCGACTTAATTTTGACTATAACTACGTGCCTTTGTTTCCCAAATCCGTGTCTAAGTATGGGAAAATATTGACTACATGTTAATAAGATTGCTAAGGGGCCGAGTTTCTCTTCCATAGATGTACCGTGTAAAAATGTCCGCTCTTTTCGGTGGATACCTTTGGATACAATTTTAGATTTTTTATGGATACTATAAAGGCCAAGGCAGAGGCAACACTGGTTCCAATATCTGACAATTAAAAATACCGCACCATAAATTTATTTTGCACCGGTACTGCGAACGATCTTCACTCATTTCGTGAGGATTGTCTATCTGCCAACTGTGAAGGTTATGTAAATTAAAATAACCGGCACGGCATGATGATTCATCGCTCCAAATTATTTTATTAAAAAAGTTGGGGTCTGATTCATGCATTCCCAACATTTCACGGCAAAATCTAACCCTCGACAGGTAATCTCTTTCTTGTAGAGCCTNCTCCATCATTCTCACTGAAGGCGATGGACCTAGTTCCACTTCATCTAACACAACTTCAACATCTACCGTTGCAGGACGTCCTCTTTCGCCGCCACGCCTTCCAGGTATGCGACCTTAAAAAAGTGAAAAATGATAGTTAACAAGCAAGCAAACAAGAAAGGTGTAAAAATCACTTACCTTCATATATTTCTCTATGGGTCCGGGCGAATACTTCACGACCCGGATGTCGACGATTGGGGTATCGCTCTGCATAGAGTCTTTGAGCAGCTCTGGCATTACAGCAAGCTTCACCGTAAATTAGGTGAATATCCGCATATTCATGCGACGTATACTGCGTGTTCTCTGTCATAGTATTAATAACACAATGTTCGAAGGGTCCAATTTCACAAAATCCACTTTCACTAATTCCGGTAAGTAACACAAAATAATGTCAGGAGCAGGTAATAATGTACCTTTGTACTATTTAGCATGTCATTGGTCGGTAACAAGAGCAACTTATATTTAAATCTCAGTCCTTTGCCCACAAAAGCGGCTATAACTTTTTTTTTCTTTGAAACAGTAAGAGTGGCACCTTTCTGAAATCTTTGTTAAATGAGCAATTTTTTTATGTAATGCAAAGTTATAGCTCAGTACATTTTTTTTCACCAGAGATAGTCAAATTTGGGGAAGAAAATATCAAAAAGTTAAAAATCCAGAAATAGTCCTAATTTTATGATGGTTCCTTAATATATTTTAACTACATTGCATTTGAGTATGGAGAGGCAACTATCTGGAAGTATTTTACATAAAAAATTTACTAAGTATTGCCAGGTTTGTAGATGCAGTTAAAGAAAAAACATGAAAAGGCACGATTTTTTTAAATTCAAAAGAATGTAAATATTTCAAAAAACGGTAACACTTTTAACTGAAATTTTTTTGTTTACCAGAGAGCTTACCTCCCCCCGTATAATTAGGATATGTTAGCTTGAGAATTGTTTTATTTTAATTGTTTTTCCATTTTATGTACTCTTATGTTACTCTACTATTTCTTCTTTTGCCACTCATTATTTCAAACGCAAGACATGACATTTTTTGCACTTTATCACCGATCTTTAATAATTAAAATTCTAACAAGAACTGATTGCTTACGCATTGTTAAAAAAAATAACTAATTGTTTTGCTTCAACTTACTTTACAACAGTTTTAGGGTCAAATTCACAGTGCGTAGTTAACCACTGACAAAGGTATAACTATTGATTTTGATATACACAACGCTCAGTTAACAAAAGTTTAAACCAGCATGCCCCCATAGTTAAACTCTTGTGAAATTGAATTTTTTTTTGTGGAAGGAATTTCAAATTTGAATAGAAAAGTATTGATAATTACAATTTGTATATTTTCAGGCGATATGAATTTTCATAGTTAACTATATGACTCTGAATATAAATTCAAAGTTAAACTCTTGTTGGTGGTTAAGTTAACAATCGTTTAACTAAGCACTGTGAATCCCGCCCTTAGAAACTGTTAGAAAAACGTCGAAATTTGTGAAATTGTAATTTTAAGAAAAATGAAATAAGTCCCAACAAAAATTAAATAACTCCCAATGCTTAAACTGCAAACAAAATGAAATAGGTCCCAACAAAAATGAAATAACCCCTAATGGTAAAAAATGATGAAATAACTCCCAACAAAAAATTGTGAAATAAGTCCCAACGCACTGGGAGTTATTTCATAATGAAACAAGTCCCATTTTGTATGGAAAATATTTGGGAGTAATTTCACTTTTTTTGGGCTTATTTCATTTGGGAGTTATTTCACTGTACCAGAAAGGAACCGCAGAGGAAAGCGTTAGCCCTCAATTAACTTGTAGCTAACTACTTTTGGACGTAAAATATCAATAAAAAACAGTTTGTTAATTTTACTTTTATTTTTTATACTTTTATTTATATAATTTACATTCAACATTGCATATTTGTTTATTTGTTTACATATTCTGCAGTAGATGCCCCCTTATCCGAAGTCCGTCAGACATAACATCATTATGATATATAAAATTTCGAGCTTCATCTTATTTGTTCTGAGTTCGAAAAGTATTTGCGAAGTGCAGAAAAAAATGTTTTCAAAGCAGTTTTTGTATAAGGATTTTTAAATAGAAACTTGTAAAGAAAACAAACTCCCGATTGCGGCTGCATGACTCCAGCACGACTTAACAACTCACTTAAAGTTAGTTTTGTCATAGCTAATTAAAAGATAACTATAAGTTGGTTATGTTTCATCAATTGATAATTTTTTTCTGCAGGGTAACATAAAAAATTAAAGTAAATAAAAGATTTTTTCTAATAGCAGTCGGCCCGCGTCATGCAATGGTAAACCTCCGAGTGCATTTCTGCCATGAAAAACAGCTTCTGATAAATACACAATCGCCGTTCAGAGACGGCGTAAAACTGTGGGTCCATCCCCTTTGTGGGACAACACTAACATATTCTGTAAGCGCCCATCTATTATTATATTATGTATTAATCGTTGTACTTATGTACGTATGTACGCCTAATTTTTTGTTGAAAATAAGCTATTCTTAACCCAAGCTAATGAGCGTAGTGCTAGAATAAAACTAAATCTATACAAAACGTAAATGTAATATGTGTTCTTGAAAAAAAGCAAAAAGAAAATAAAATAAGTTATTAATAAATATTTTTGTAGAACGATGGCTTATTTAATTACAGTTGTGTACATAAGTATGTACGTGCATACATACATATGTATGTACACGAGAATTTGTTTTCAAGTTTATTTGAAGTTTATCAATGAAATTAATTATTTATTTTAGAAATACGTAGAAGCCTATGTACATACATATGAATGTATATGTACATATATATGTAGACATGCACAAACGTACAATTATAATCCGCTTCCGTTGTTATACATACATATGTACGTATTTATAATGTACTTCGTGATGTACACATCGTTGGCTTAGTTCGCAAACTTGCTAAGTCCATTTTTTCTAATTTTTCAGGAGGGCCAAAAACCGCCTAACTTTTTTGTTGTTAATATTTTCCTATTCTGTAAATGCAGTTTTCTTCCTCAGTTCGTTATGCTTCAGTACCTATAACACTGTGAGACAAATGGTAGGGGTCAGTGATCGGGAAGGGTTCAAACTACCGGGGAAAGTTATATCGTTAAAAAAGAAGTTATACGTGTCCCGGCGTTTCGCTGGGTCACGTCTAGGAATCGAGATATATCGATTTGAAGTTAGTAACTATCACATAGGGGAAATTGTCACCTTTGGTGGTCTTTTTTTGACATAACTCGAGAACCACTAGTCCGATTTTGCTCAAACAAATTTAAAAAAATTAAAAATTACAATTCCTTTAATCTGTTCATATAACGTTTTTCTATATAATCAACAGTTTTGCCGGTAAAAATAAATGTATGAAAAAAAAGAATATTTTTTGCCTAAAATATTAAATTTTTTTATTTTTTAAATTCATAAAAAATCCAAACCGGAAAAAAAGGCAAGTCGTATTACTTTCACGCAAAGTCACATAACCTTTAAGCAAAATAATGAAATCGTCCATCGATTTTCATGATCTATGTCTCATTTTGCTTAAAGGTTATGTGACTTTGCGTGAAAGTAATACGACTTGCCTTTTTTCCGTTTTGGATTTTTTATGAATTGTAAAAATAAAAAAATTTTATTATCCTTGTATGGGCCAAATTCCTATGAATTTTGTTTGCTGGGTTGGAGCTGCTTCGGCCGATGGAGTAAAAGGCGAAATGCTTATATTTTTCCCTTGTCCCTCCTACGCGTTTCGACACTCTCGTGTCATCTTCAGGGAGTACTAAATATTGACAAGAATTTTACATTAATTTAACATTTATGCTTGAAATACAATACCGGCGAACGGCAAACTTCGCCGAACTGGGCGATGCTGTCGTTCACCGTTCGCCCAGCTATTTCGCCTACTTAAACAGAATTAGAGCGGTAGCGAAAACAGCTGATCCCATTTGGTCGCCTTTATAATTTGGGTGACCATATTTAGAAAAAACTAAACCATATTTAGAAATGAGGAAATGATAACAAATATAAATGTAAAACAAAGAAAGATTATTATAAATAATTTGTTTCAAGCCAGATTTAACGAATCCACAACTATATTTTTCAAACAACAAAAAAAAAANGACTTATAGGCTCTTTTGGGACTTACCACATTTTCTCTCTATGATTTTGTTCTTTTGATGTGGACGTAGCATATTTTCTATCAACCTGGTTTTCATTGTTTTTTATTGTTAAAAGATTTAGTTGTTTAGTTTAAATATATTTTATTATTTTTAAATAATAATAACCTAATACAGTATTATTTCTTTGCTTTTAACAAAAATAACTATTTTAAGTCGCATATTTATGTACCATTTATGAAGGACAATATTTAAAAACAAATAAAGAAGTATAAGTTTGGGCGAAACAGAACTTTATATATTCGGCTCAGGTATCAAATGCTATCGTTTCAACTTTCTATAAACTACCTTTGCATGACATGGGGCGTTTTTCCCAACTTCAAACGTTTTCGATAATATGCCGAGTTAGACTTAATGAAATAATTGAACATAGTTTACTATAAATCGATCAAGTGGTTACAGAAATACACCTTTGTAGTCATAAAGTGGGCGGTGCTACGTCCAATTTCTAAATGTCTATAGTAGTCTTATTTATTGTTGTTAAGAGATTGCTGTAATTATTAACTTGGAGTAAATAGCGTCCTCAGTTATTGCAATATCAAGGTTACTAAGTGCACCGAGTTTGGCTAATTCACGAATTCATTTCATGAATTTGGGTTAAAATTGGCTGCATAAACACCATTTCATGAATTCAATTATACACGAAAGTTAACCATGAATTCGGCATCATTTCATCAAGCGCAAGTCCGGCAACGCCACGTTCCACAAACAGCTGTTTACTAGGGTTATGATGTTTTTAGATTGAAAAGCATGAGTGGCATAGACAGGATTTATACACTGGAAAATTTATGTGAAATTGTTCAAATATAAAATAAATTCAAATAGATTAAGACAAGAATATATAAAAACTAATTTAAAAATAATATGGTTCATTTCCTGGTCCCAACAGGTTTTTCAAATTCAAATGGAGGCCAAGAAAGCCACAACCCCACTGTTTAGTTTCTCGTTTGTGCGTTGCCAATTTTTCAAAGCTCTTTATTTCATGAATCCGCGAACTATGCATAAACGGACCCACTTTTGAATTCATGAAATGAAAAATTCAGAAGAACAAGAACAAGATAGAGCTGCCAAACGAATTACTAATGTGTGGCATGGAAACAGGGTAATTCACGAATTACTTAGCGAATTACTTAGAGAGGGAATTACGAATCGTGGAAACATCGTATTAGATGCATTATCAACATAAACAAGATCTAATACTTATTGCGATGTACATTGACTTGATTTAGGCAGAGTTCAGCCATCTCCTCTAAAAAAAAAACATATATATAGCATAGAGCTAAGTAAGTAAACCCCCTTCCAACCTATATACGAATGCATTTGAATTCTGCAGATTCAATGTGTGGTAGACTAACTTCTTCAGATGGTATTGAAGAGTCTATGGCAAAGAGTACGCCACCGCCGACTTTGTCCTCCCGATATTTTCGTAGATATGATAATTATTTGAAAGAATCTCTGAATTAAAAATATGTGGTTTGAGCCAAGTTTCAGCGAAAGAAATTATATTATAATTGCATTCAAGGCCATTAAGATATAAGTTCGTTAATTAAGTATTCAAGCCTCTTACGTTCTGATAATAAATACTTAAAGCAGTTTTAGTAATCAGTTTTTTGATTCAGTATTCTGACGGGTAATATTTGCTAAATTATTATTTTTGTTTGCGCCTATACTCAAATTCACGGACGAAAGCTCCGGAAGGCCAAAAAGAACTACTAAGCAGCATGTCAAAATTTTCTAAATTTACGTCAATTTTAAATGAAGAAATATTTCTTTCATATTTAAAATTAAATTTTCTGATACTCAAGTTGATAGTTTTATTTGTTTTACTTTGTAAAGCGGTTCAGAGGTATGTCTGATACCAAATGTGCATTCTTAATTCCTACTTACATAAGGCGGCCTCGTCTTTGTTAAAGTAATGGATATTCGGCAGGGAAGTGGTAAGGACCGCCAGGTGAAGGGCAATACCTTACCAGCAACTTACTCTTCACCCGGCTGTCCTTACCACGTCACTGACGAATCTCCCTTACTTTAACAAAGACGTGGCCGCCTTATGTAAGTAGGAATTTAGAATGTACATTTGGTATCAGATATACTTCTGAGCCGCTTTACAAAGTAAGTTACGTGTAATGCAGAGCTGTCGCTCGGAGTAGTTCGGTGCTTGGAAATAACTTCGGCTGCACGTTATTTTGAAACTGACAACGTAATGTGTCGTCGGAGGTGTTCATTTTGCGCTTTACTAGTAGATGACATTGGCCATGATGACAATTTTGGTACTAAAAACTGAAACAAAACATGGCTTACCTCGTAAGGTGTTACCTATTCTCCCAGTGGGTTTTAGATGGCAAATACCATCACAGAGCCAGCACGTTATGTAGCGTTCAGAATCGCTTTTAATTTGGCAAGTATCAAGATCGCACTTCATATTAAAAGATTTAATAGCACTTGTTAATAACAAGACAAACAAAATAAATTAAAACAATTTAGGAGCTGATGTAAATAGCTTTAAATAAATGTAGCGAACAGTTTTAGTATCACTGTAACTATGACACTTAATAAACGCAAAGCAAACAGCTGTAACAAGCATTACTAAAATAAGTAAACAAAAAGAGCAAAAGAAATGTGCAAAAATAAAAACCATTTCAGTTAACTACAGAGGAATTACAACCACAATGATAACAACAGATTGTACGGTAAGATTATATGTATGCTAGTGAAATTTAATTAAATTTAATATAAAACACAGAACTTTCACTTAGCTTCGATTATTTTAACACTAAGATGGTTCTAGGCACTTTTTGTAACAACTTTAACTCAGAATTCGCACAATAAACTTTGCAAATAGAAAGACAAATCAGAGCACAATATAAGTTGAACCTCACAGCTTGACGTTTGCTTATGCGTTTTTCACATTTATAATAATCTAATTGTTTGCTAAGTGGTTATCGCAATCATCGATTTTAAGTGAATTAATTAGCTTTAGTAGTTATTGATTTATCGCAGTTTTCGTGTTTCTGTAAATTACCGTTATATGGCAGATGCGCATAGTCATTGCCCGATTTCAATGATTCAACAGATTTCTTAGATGGACCCTAAGCAAGGCGCGTACCGAGCAGGGATGAAAAAGTAGGTACAATTGTACCTTTTTCCGACGTTTGATGACTTAAAGGTACATTACAGTCACTAGATTTTAGGTACAATCATCATTTGATCAGATGCATTTTTAGTATTTTTTTCCTTTACCGTGCTAATATATTTACTTACAGGCACGGGAAAATTTCGCCTTCATTTTGAACAATAAACAATTATAAAGAAAAGTGGCCAATAGGAAGAAATTAAAAAAGTAATATTATGTATTATCTTAAACATTTTACATTGCATTTAGAGCAGCCACTACGAAAAATTAACACTTTACTTAGCTATCCTAAAATTCGTAGTTTTTTTTCTTCTATTGATTCAATGGCATTTACGGTCAAATGAGTGAAAACAAATTGTCAAATGGGTCTAAAAATGGTATTTTGATTGATTTAGATCAGAATAGGCTTTCAGACGTGTACATGCGCTGTTAAAGCGGCTATTTGTAACTTTTTGGCCCATAATATCATGGATAAAGGTAGTTATAAAGGAAAGAAAGTTGTGTCAAAATATGTCGACAAATTTTGTTGTCAAAATATGACATAATGAAAACCAGTCTCTATTCGCCCATACAGTCCAGTGTCTAGGATGTCTTCAAATTTCATATTTTCTTTAGATGAGAACTATAGCTATCTGACCCATATTGGCTTTTTTAATTCTGAAAATACAAACATACAAATATTTAAAATGCTTTCGAAGTTACTTAAGGCAATTTGCACAATAAGCACTTGCTGCACCTTTCAAAAGGAATCGGATAAATTAGCAGACTTTTCCTGTTGTTTTATAAAAAGCTGGATAAAGAAATATCTTTTAAAGTGTATGTTTTTAAAGTGTGTTTTTTGTTTTTTTTTTCGCTAATATTTTCAGTAGACAAAAACAACGCTTCTACGATTCCCATTAGACTATATTCTATAGATATAGGCCCAGTTAATAAACACCTAATCATGTGTAAAGTAAATCCGTCTTTTGTATTCCTGTTATAAGGGGCTGTCCATATATTACGTAAGACCTTTCGGGTAATTTTCGAGATATTCTTCAAACCGGTTTTTGTCCACCACCTATTACTCTTTGTTGTCAATCAATGTTGACAGAACCTTCTCCGACAGAAGTACAAGAAAATGATCATTTCATACCATTATTCCTAAGAATGGCACTGAAAGTGACTATTCCGTGCACTTACAAAAGTATACCTTATCATTTTTTTTGTCCCTCAGTGAATGACCAACTTGAGGAGAGAATATGCAATGTATGTGGTAAGCAGTGTTGCCGCGAAACGTTTTTAGTGGTAAATTCTAGCTAAAAAAGGGCTAAAAAAGAGCTAAAAATCGTCGTTGTGGCTAAAAATGGTAGCTAAATTTTTTTACTTACATCTTATATATAAAAATAAGTGCACGTTTTTGGTGTGACAATATAACTTAAGAACGGCTTCACCAAAGTCAACCAAATTTATGCGGCATATTCGGGCCATCATGCAGATTTTTTATGCGGAGTTTGTCCAAATTTGGAAAAGGGGCGTGGCATATGTATGTATCTTATGTATACAAATAAGTACACGTTTTTGGTGTGAACTTATAACTTGAGAACGGCTTCACCTAATTCAACCAAATTTATTCGGCATATTTAGGCTATCATGCAGATGGTTTATGTGAAGTTTTCCCGAATTCGTAAAAGGGGGTGTGGCACCTTCCATACTAACAAAAAATTTTTTTGTTGTATATCTCTTGAAATATTTGTGGTAGAGTACTGGAAGTTGGTATAGAGGTATAACAAATAATTCCATACTCATGGATAAAAATGGGCGGTATTGGAAAAGAGAGCGTGGCACCTCCCATCTTATATATGTATAAAGAATAAGTGCAAGATTTCAACCAAATTTATACGGCATAGTCGGGCTATTATGAAGATGGTTTGTGTTAGGTTTCCCCGAATTCGGAAAAGGGGGCGTGGCACCACCCATACTAACAAAAATTTTCATCTGGTATATCTCTTGAAATATTTGTGGTAGATTACTGGAATTGGTAGCTATACGTGGCATGTGCAAGAGTTGGCTTTCCAAATTGTTTATTTATTCATACCCAAGATGGAAAAACAAAAAATGTTGTGTATCCAAATGTGTTGGATTAAGATTTAAAATAAAGAATCAAAAATTTATGAGCGAGAGAGTTAAATTCATGAAAATCATAAAAAAAAATTTTTATGACAATGATGAATAATGTCAATGATGAAATGAAAAGGGCTAAAAAAAGGGCTAGGGGCAATTTCAAATTTTTGTGGCCAAAAATAGAATTTGGTAGCCAAATTTAGCCACCAAAGGGCTAAAACGGCAACACTGGTGGTAAGTACTTTGCATCAAATAAGGCAATAAGCATTCACAAAAAGCTTCACTTGATCTTTTCTGAGCCTCAGCGTTGAAGAGCAAAGAGGATAATTTCACGACGCGGGCGAGAGCTCATATGTGTCATCACAGAAAATGAAACAGAGCATATTATTGAGTGGGTGAATCAAGAAGAAATTTAAGTGGACTGTGAAAATGAAATACCTTTGAGTGAAAAAGAAGGGGGCACCGAAATTGCGCATATGGAAACTGGGCATTTAGACATTATTTCGGTTTCCAACCGAAACTGTGCATGTATGCATTACTTCGGGTTTTTCATATGCATTATTTCGGTTTTCAACCGAAACTGTGCATGTATGCATACCTTCGTCTTTCGTATATGAATTATTTCGGTTTTGAACCGAATTTCTGCGCAAAAATACTTCCGGCCCCCTTTTCCGGCAACACAGAAAGGAGAATTCTACTTAGTAAGGGTTATAATCCCTAAGCGCGGCCGAAGGCCGCCTACTCAGAAAAAAGTTCGTTTTCATGTATGCACTATTTCGGTTTTTGTCATATGCATTACTTCGGTTTTGAGTCGAAACTGTGCATGTATGCATTACTTCGGTTTTTGTCATATGCATTATCAAAACAGGCGAAAACTCCCTTCCGTAATATATGGACAGCCCCTAAATAAAATTTATAAAAAAAAACTACAAATGAATGATGTAACTTTTTTTAGGTACAATCTGCCTCATTTAGGTACATTTATTTTATGATATTAGGTACAATCTGAAATTTCCATTTTTCATCCCTGGTACCGAATTTGGTAAGGGTTGCTGAATGGGCTACTGAGATACAGCATTTCATCGTAAGTGGGCGGGGTCACGCCCGTTATCCAAAAATTTCATAATAATAATTGCTTACCAAATTTCTACTTCACATACTAATTGTCAACAATTTGCATCCAATATTTACAGCATTTTTCGAATATGCCTTTATATGGGAAGTGGGCGCGGTTATAGTCCAATTTCGCCCATTTTAATACGAACCTACCTTGTGTAAAGGTACATGCCAAATTTCGTTGAGATATCGTAATATTTGCTCGAGTTATCGTTTATATTTTTTTCTTGATATTTTTTGGACTTAGCACATTTGCATACCACTGCATAACAACAGGTAAAAACCACATGTTGTAATGATGTATTCTGAGTTGTGCAATCTTCCTGCATTAATATCTCAATTTTCATAAAAAGTGGACTTAGCACGTTTGCGAACTAAGCCAACGATATATGTACATTTCGGTGCGCATCGAAAATGTTTTTTTTTTTTTTTTTACTATAAAGACCTTGCCCCCTAATTTTATTTGTTTTTATGAGAAATATTATTGCCTATTTTTATAGATATTTTAAAGGTCATTTAGAAGTCGCGACCTGTCGATTTAAGCAGCGCTTGCATTATTTAACTTTTCATTCAACTTTTTGTTGAATGCGAGAGTTCAATACGTTGAATGCAAAGTTGTTGTCATACCTGTTTACATTGGTCGATTTTTTGTTGAACGCGAATTGTTTATAAAATAAAACGGATTTCCAAAGTAAAATTTTAACAATTGGCATCGAATCAGTGGGCGTTGAGTTACAAAATCTATTGTCTAACAAATTGAAAAGAAGTGAAAGAAAGAATCGCAAAATCTGGGTTCGAAAATGGGTCAGCCGGCGTGAAGCTTTGGGTGCATCCGACCATTTTTACAGGGAGTTGGCATCAGAAGATGACACTTATTTCAGAAAATGCTTGCGTATGACTCCTGACCAATTTTTTAATTTTTGCTTGAAAAAAGTTTCTCCACTAGTAAGAAAACAGGACACAAAGTTTCGTCAGGCGCTCACGCCGAGAATAAAGCTGCAAATAGTTTTGAAGTTCTTAGCTACGGGTGACAGCTATTTATGCCTTTCTGAGAGCTTCAGAGTACCAAAGAGCACTATATCTCTGATCCTGAAGGATGTTTTGGATGCCATATACAATGTTCTGGCGGAATGTATTGAGGTATATATACCAATACATATATATTTTTAAAGTTTGCAGGGCTGTGTGACTGGCACAGAAGATAAAGGTTCGATGGAAAATGTTTAGTTATTTCCCCACTGTTTTTGAGTTAGTGGGCGGAGGGGGAGAGGGTGTAGCTCTTCATACCCCGGTTAATTACAAGCGGAATGTGTCAGGAAACCTACTGCTGCTGCTTCCACACCACTGCCCTTTCATCTCACTGCTGCTGAAATTTTCGGAAATACGACACCCGGCAGTTTTGCTGTAACAGTCAAATACAAAAGAGACTGATGCTTTGTATTTTGACGTTTTGGAATTTACCCTCTATCAAAACAGACATCATTGGTCTTTAATGTTGTATAAAGAGGATCATAAGAAACTATATATTATTATTCAACGATATGATTGTTGTAAAGAATACAAGAAACAAAAATTTGATATAATTCATATTCATATATTAACATACACCTGCGGTCAAAATAGTAGCACCGAAATTCCAAATGGCATTGTGTGCAATCATGTTTATTTATTTATTCTTAATAATTTTCATTTTTAATTAAAACTCTAGTTCGACCTATAACAGAAACCATATAAGTAAAAATTTCAAAGCTTAAATGAAGTTCACGAAAACTAATTAACAATTAACTTTGAAATTTTCATGAAATTTTTTGGAATTTTATTAATTTTTGTGAACTTCATTTAGGCCCACTTGCAGAACAGAAGGTTATCTATTTAACTCGAGGTTTACCGGTTAAATTGATAAATTGGATTGCACATTCAATGGTTAAGAGTAAAATTAGAGTTAAATGGTTAAATTTTCAGCCCAGCAATTTTCGAAGGTTAACATGTCAATTCTGGCAGTAACAAGAAAAAATAAATTGAGATTTCAAAAATATTTTTGAAAACATATGTACATACATATATGGGCAAATCTAAAATATAGGAACACTTTCAAAAAAAAAATTTTAATTTTTAAATTTGTGAGCACACGTATGTTTTATATATAGTTTTATTCGTAATCCCTTAATAAATCGATTAATATAAGTGTAATTCATTTTCATCAAGTGCTTCAAAAGTTAGACGAGGAATGAGCATGAAATAGAAAACAAAAGAATAAGCTGGGTTGAAATTACGCTGTTCAAGTTGTCAACTTTGAGGAAAGATTTTGAAAGTTGAACTCACTTATTTGGGATGTTCTAAATTCAATGGCATGCCCTGTTTTACCAGATTGGCTCCGATTTTCGAGATAACGGTACTTGAAAATTTGATAAAATTTTACCTCTTTTATAAATAACTCCCTCAGTTTTGAAGTTATTTTACTAAAATTTTGCACATAACAGTTTTTTAATATTACCTTAATTATTCCTTAAAATTATAGAAATAGGTTAACATTAACATATAGCTCCAATACAACTGATTACTCAGATATGTGTTTTTGCGCAATAACTCTAACTTCATATCTGAGTAATAAATTGTATGCGTGCTATATGTTAAATTGAACCTATACTAAATTTTAACCTGTTTAATTGAAGGAGTTATAACGCAAAACAACGTCTCAGATCAATCAGTTGTATGGGAGCTATATGTTTTAGTGAACCGATTTCGATGATTTTATGGAATAGTTAAGGTATAATATAAGTTATAAAAAGAAAATATCGTTAAAAAATTTATTCGAAAGAAATATATTCTCAAACAAAAGATAAGACATAACTTGCAAACTGAAATAAACTCAAATTTTCATGAATATTGTCAAAATTCATAAATTGAATGGATAAATTGAAAATATTTATTGAAAAACTATTAAAATCAGGTATTGGGATTCTACTGCGAATATCTTCTAAATGGTTAGAGTAATCGATTAACTACATGAGACCTTTTTTGTAGAGCGTTTAATTTCCTATAGAAATAATTGAAACTCCCTTGACAATAATTATTTTTTTTAGTAAGTTACAAAATTCAAAACAAAAAGTTATTTTCCTTAAAATACTTCAATTTTTGACCTTGAATATATTTTAAATGGATAGATTAATGAAAAGAGTATATGAGACCATTTTTGTAGAGCATTCAATTTCCTATAAATATTGATGATGCAACTGGTTTAACGATCTATTGGTGATAAGATATGACCATTTTCATATGAGACTAAATTGAAAATGGAAAACTATGATGAGTATAATCTTCCCGATATTAAGAGCTCATATTTGGTAAGTACTTTCTAGAGGTACCTAGGAACTAGTTTTCGTGTGTCGGATCCAAAAAAAAATACTTGATTTTTTTCTACCCACCCTAATGTACATACATACATACTAGGCACTTCTTAGAGTTCTCTTAATTGGATGGACTACTAACACGGTTGGTGCATTTTAATCGCATATGAGCATTCCCATGGTGGCGCACGTGACAGTCGTACGATTTCAATGTGATACAAAACAGGAATACCATTTGTTTTCTTTAACTTTTTTGGGCCATTGTATAGCACATAATTAGCTCTATATTCAACCGAAAAATGAAATCAATCGAACTGCTTGGTCCTGAAATATAAGCATTTAAAGAGAGTGTCGTTACGTGAAAAAAAATGGAAGTTGATTTTTTCTTTTCTTACAAAATCGCAAAACTCTGCGAATTGTGGATGGCTATTTTCATGAAACTTATTTTAATATGATTTGGAGCAATTCTAGTTGTTTTTAGAGTTTTTTGAATTAATGCAAATTGTTTCCATTCTATTTTACAACGCCAAGTGTGAAACGTGACGTGACGTGGCGTCACGTGACATAAATTTCCATCGTTATATTTTTGTTAATATTGCTTTTAAATGAATTTTTAACGCAAATAAAACTTGTATTTTATGTAGAATATACTTTATGTTTTGACTTCAGCGCCAATTCAGGGTCAATTTATTAAAAAACTATGATTGTGACGCAAACGTCAAGCTGTGAAGCTGTGTTTTTCTGTGATCTGTCTAAATTTTGTGTTTGATAAAGCTGTTTACGCTTATTAAAGTAAAAAATTAAAAAAAGTGTTAATAAACTTCTGGTGCACAATTTAAAGATAAGTAAAACATCAAAATTTCCCGTAAATTTGATTAATTTAACTTGATATTCTTAATTGCATGTGCCGAGTATTTTGTTTCATATAATATATTGTTGTTGTACAATTGTTTTTGTTTGTGCACATTGGTTTTGCTCTTTTTGTCTTTTTGTCATTTCTGCTGTTTCATCTTTGTCACAGCTGTTTGCGTTGTGTTTATTAGGTGTCAAATATACAGTGCATCTAAAACTGTTCGCTAACTGATATTTACCAGCTGATTGGTTCACTGATTAATACATCGTTTTCAAAACCGTTTTTGCTTTTTTGCTTCTAAAACCTAAAAATAAATATAATTTTAAACATGTCGTGTATTTACACCAATTGCCACGTTAAAAGCGACTCCTATGTGTCATGCTGGCTCTGCGATGGGATTTCCCATATAAAATGTGCTGGTTTGAGCGGTAGAGTTTTAGACGCTATTAACGAGGGTAAGGGTCTTCGTTGGTCTTGTCAAAAATGTAGATCAACCGAAGTTGATTTATTTAAATTCTTCAGGCAGTCCAGAAATGGTTTTTCTGAGATCGGAAAGGATCTGTCGGCGCTTGTTGAGAAATTTAAGCATTACGAAAAAATGTTTAGGTCTTTCACTTGTCTCGACGACCCTCCACACTCCGAGGATAGCCGAGAAAATAAAGGTGGGCATGTTATTAGTCCACCTAAAAAGACAGCCACGGATTCTAGTAAAAAAAATCCTCCATCCCAGTCCTTAGAACTTACTAATTTATCTTCTCCATGCCCTCAGGCATTGGAGCCTCCGATTTCTAAAGCCATATCCACTAGGTCTACGTCTAAAAATAGTCAAACCGTTGATTTAACAGTGTTGCCATCAACATCTCAGACTCCACTGTCTAACTTAGTTCCTCCGAATAATTCGGAGCCCCGCACATCAGACCTCATTACCAAAAAGTTGGTTGTAATTCCTCCGAGAAGATCAATCTTTGTC
>NW_016158457.1:68282-97351 GCF_001687245.7 Rhagoletis zephyria
TACAGTGACGAGCAAAACTGTAACATGGTGTAACACTTTTTACTTCAGCCATCGCTATCTTTCCAAGTTCTAACGACTTTCATACTTCTGTTGTATATTCTTGTTGGTACATCCCTACTCCCTCTCTCATAACGATTTGAAGTCAATACAACAACAATAAAAAAACCAGCAGACAAAAATGTAAATTAAGGCAGATGTTACAGTTTTGCACTCATATATTTTTAAGAACTTTTTAACAATTTTCACGAAAAAAAAGAACTATTAACACAATGTTCAGTACTCTTTTGCTTGTTTCAGTTCCTGGATGCGATTTGGCATACCTTATTTGTATCTCTGTAAAAATTCTGGAGGTATATCCTTAGTTTGCTTTCACAGCTCATGTACTCGATTTTATGGACTTAGATACTTAGTAAGCTGTGCTTTTAGTTGTTTTCGCAAATTCTCAATGAGATTCATATTCGCGGATTGTGGAGGTCATTTCAAAATAGCAAATTTTTGCTTTTGCATCCTGTCTTTGCGAACATATGCAGTATGTTTTGAGTGATTTTTCAGCAGAAACTCTCATTTTTCGACTACATCTTGCAAATTTTGTTGAAATATGAACAGATACTGTTCCTTACGCATAATGTGTACTAACACACCAAGAAAATTTTTTAAATACAACCCCAAACTATTATTGACCGACCACTGTTATTCACAGTTTGCCTTACATGCTGCGCATGGACTTAATTTGGGTCTTTGACCCAATACCATGCCCGGCCATCTGATTGAAAGCGATTAATTTAGTCTTGTCAGACCAAATACCCTTCAATTGAAATTTAAAAATATGTTTTTTATTGAATTCTGAACGGCCTAACATATCCAAGAGGCAACGGTTCGGTTTTCGTGCGATGTAGCAAAATGCTGCCACTCTCGCACATGTATTTTGATCAAAATGGTTTTTGCTTCTTTTATTATGCCTTAGCGTTCAATTTGACAATTCTTCGCCTCGCTGTCTACTGGTTTGCATTCAATTTTAATACCTTAAGCGCTTATGTAATAGTGGCTGCATCGCTACCTGTTGCTAAGTTCACAAGATATCGTACCGTAATATTTTTTGACAGACTTCCTTTGTCCTTGAGAACACTTAAGGCTATATTTTTTCTCAGTCTTAACATTTTCAAGTAGTAAATTCCACAATTTTTTGCCACTTTTCGTGCGGTCCCGCCTTTCCGCAGTAAATCTATTATTTACATTTATGGTTCCTGATTAACTATAATATTTACTGGTGATCAGTTCTTCAATAAATTAGAATAGAGAAAAAAGTCATCTGACTTCCAACTAAGTAAGAGATAACTGTCAACTGCGAAACTGAGAGTGAGTGCAAAACTGTAACATCTGCCTTAAATTACATTTTTGTCTGCTAGGTTTTTTATTGTTGTTGTATTGACTTCAATTCGTTATGAGAGAGGGAGTAGGGATGTACCAACAAGAATATACAACAAAAGAATGAAAGTCGTTAGAACTGGGAAATATAGCGATGGCTGAAATAAAAAGTGTTACACCATGTTACAGTTTTGCTCGTCACTGTATATTATTATTAATTATTTATATTTTTTTTATCACAATTTAGGATCGTAATTTAATATTTTTCAACGGGTTTATTAAAAACGTAAAATTTATAATTGAATATTTTTTGTTTGGGGAATTTGAAGATTTAATTTCGAATGTTGTTAGTTCTGTTACCCAGTACTTGTCATACTAGCGCCGTCTGTGGTTTTATGTCAGTTCTATGTTTCTTCTTCTTTCTCTTATATTTCTTCATTGCTTATGTCTTCTTCTGTATAACTAAAACAAATTAATTAACAGCTGAGTTTTAATATATTTTTGATTATTGCAATTCATCTGCTAGTCATCTAATATGAATAAAGAAGTCACTTTAATTGGCATACCGATGTCAAAAACTCTTGAACTAAAATTACCAACAGTAAAAGAGGTAATGTGTGTATTTTTTCATCAACATAATATTCTTAAATATTCCCAAAATTTATTAATTAAATGGATAAATTGGAAATATTTATTAAAAAGTTGTTAAAATCAGTAGGCATTGGAAATCTACTGCGAATATCTTCTAAATGGTTAGAGTAATCGACTAACATACCTTTTTTGTAGAGCATTCAATTTCCTATAGAAATAAATGAAACTTATTCGACAATAATTATTTTTTAGTAAGTTGCAAAATTCAAAAAAAAAAGTTATTTTCCTCAAAATACTTCAATTTTTGATCTTGAATATATTTTAAATTGTTAGATTAAGGAAAAGAGTATAAGAGACCATTTTTGTAGAGCGTTCAATTTCCTATAAATATTGACGATGCAACTGGTTTAACGATCTATTGGTGTTAAGATATGACCATTTTTATATGAGTCTAAATTGAAAGTAGAAAACTTTGATGAGCATAATCTTCCCGTTAATATTAAGAGCTCAGATTTGGTAAGTACTTTCTAGAGGTACCTAGGAACTAGTTCTCGATTGTCGGATCCAAAAAAAATAAAAATACTAGATTTTTTTTACCCTCCCTAATGTACATATGTATGTAAGTGTTTAAATTTTATATCAAAATTCTAATAAGAAATGTAAAAAAACGTCAAAAAAGACAGAGTGGTGCCTACCAAGTTTAGAAATTCCTCGGGTTACTTTACTCTGGGCCAGTTTTCAATGCGGCAAGACTTTGTCTGGTTTAGGAATATAAAAATTTAACCCTGAACTACTTAAATCTCTATTTATATATTTACCTCTGGATGTTCTGCAAGTGGGCCTTAAGCTTTTACTTATGTGGTTTCTGTTATAGGTCGAACTATAGTTTTAATTAAAAATGAAAATTATTAAGAATAAATAAATAAACATGAGTTGCACAAAATACCATATGGAATTTCGGTGATATTATTTTGACCGCAGGTGTACGTACAGTGGCGCTAACGTAATTTTGAAAAATCTGGAAAAAAGTAACAAATTTTGATGGCATTTTGTTGAAATTTGTTAAATTTTCCTGAATTGTACACAAAGTTTTTAAACATTGACTTATATGTTTTATGATATAGAATTTACCGCAGTATACAGTAAACCAGCCATTGACAATATGATTATTTGAAAATTAATACATGAAATATTGTGTATGTTTAGGATTTTTTTGTCATTAACCCATATGTAACGACTGGTGCAAAAGTGCCCACAAATGTTTGTTGATATGTATACTGAAATGTATATTTGAACAGCAAAGTTCGTTAAAAAAATAATAATAAAACAAAAATTCAGTTAATTACTACATGAGAGGTGGGCGTGGTTATTGACATATTTCGGCAATATTTAATGCTATCCTAAATTATACCAAAGTGTCGTTTAAAGTACAAAACCGCGTATCAACAAAATGCAAAACCGCATATGTGAGGTTGCATAAATTATTTTCTCATATTTCAAAATGGTTCTCTTTTTTATAAAGCAATCGCATATTTCAGGACGAATGGATAAGGATTGAGCCAAGAGCTTGTGTGAGCAAATCCAATTTTTGGCAGCCAATGTCAGTTACGTGGTTTTGCAGAATGACGATACGCGGTTTTGTACTTTAAACTACGAAAGGCAACTTCGGCACCGACTGTCGTTAAAATATCTAACTTTTGTTCGAGTTGGCGTGTTTACAAACAAACACGACTAAACCAATTTCTTTCGTCATTCTGAATATTTTGGTAAACGGTGATTTTTTTGAGGTTAGGATTTTCATGCATTAGTATTTGACAGATCACGTGGGATTTCAGACATGGTGTCAAAGAGAAAGATGCTCAGTATGCTTTGACATTTCATCATGAATAGACTTACTAACGAGCAACGCTTGCAAATCATTGAATTTTATTACCAAAATCAGTGTTCGGTTCGNATGAGATTTTGCAAATTTTATGCGTTTTTTTTTAAAAAAAAGTTATCAAGCTCTTAAAAAATCACCCGTTATATAGGTATGTATTCATATGTATATTTATGTACATACATTTTATACGGTTGACAAACAGGCTCCTTTATCAGCATAAACCGCCTTTATTTTCATTAACTCATGAATTATCCTCTTTCAAATGTGAATAAGCGGCTGCACAAATACATACATATTTCGTGCATTTGCTCGAACGTCGAGATATTCAGGCTCATTGCGAGAGTCGTCTCGAATGCAAGTCGTTTTTCGAGAGTCAAATCGTATCGAAAATTTCATGTCATTGCCTAAAATTTCGACGCGGCTAGTGTATTAAAACGGAAAAACTTGGCAGCACCGCATAGTTTTCGACGATTTTCGTGGTTCACTTATTTCAGCACGACAGTATACAATACCAATGTAGGGATGGGTAGTGGAGGGTTGAATTTCGATTTTTTCCGAATTTCGAACATTGCCCAACCATTCGATTTAATTCGAATTTTCCAAAAATTTGTTTAATTGAAACTTTTTAATCGAGTTCGGAGATGTTTGCGTTAAATATTTAACACCAAGTCATAAAATCTGTATCGTTCGTTCAATTAAAAAAAAATGAGGTGTCAAATTCAAATTATCGATTCCGCAGATGTTTACGTTAAATATTTAACACCAAGTCATAAAATATGTATCGTTCGTTCGATTTTCAAAAAGGAAGTAGGCGTTAAATGAAAGGGCTTTTCCTGTAAAAAAGTCGAAAAAATTGTTAAAATAAATGTCTGAGCGAAATCAAAGTTTAAGACATATATAATAAAGGCTGACTTCCAAAACGTATCAATACAATGTTTGGATACTGTTATACTGCGGTATTCAAACTGTTTGTATATGCAGAGTTGCGACACATTGCAACCAAATACATGCACATTTTGAATATTCCATATAGCAATGAACAATTTTTCTGAATTTTCCATTTTTTAAACACAAATGGTAACCAATAACAAACGAAGCATCAACTTTGTTTCTGATGCGCTGATTCCTCTAACGATGCGTTTTGGAAAAGTATACATTGTCAATATTTTGAAGTTCGGCGTTATGGAATATTATACTTTGTTCGTATGCAAAGCAGTTGACGTTTTGGAAGCCAGCCAAAATTTCATGGGAAATATTTTTGTAGAACATTTTAACCCATTAGCTCGCGCCTAAAAGTCTCATTTTGACCCTTACTTCAAGAAATCCCGCAAAAAGCAAATTTGGAAGGTCGTTAGAGGATTGATATATTTTAGAAAATTATTCTCCGGGAAATTTTACTAGGGGTCTTCTCAGGTAAAAGTTTCATGCCACCAACGTAAAAGCCTCTAAACATTTAAAATAAAAAATCAACAAAAAAACTAGTTTTTTACAAACTAAATTTTTAAATTTGAGTTTGGAATAACAGTTCCTTCTAGGCACAGATTTTTTGTCCCGATGCATCAGTTCGAAAATCATGAATTTTTTTTTACTTGCATCCCTAAGACAAATGGAGTGCCACATACAGTGATGGCAAATTTAGTCAGAAAGAAGAAAGTTGTAGAGTTGATTTTTTTGGAAATAAAGATGAAATTCGATTTTTTCTAGAAAAATTCAATTTTATCCGAATTTTAGCAACACAAAGTCCGATTTCAAAAATTCGCCATTTTGGAGCTAAAATTCGATTAAAATTCGAATATCGAAGCTTCGAATATCGAATTTACCCATCCCTATACCAATGTTGTCGGGCCGTAGAATTTAGCCTAATTTACGACTTACGTAATGAGGCTGATAATTTTGTGTACATATTTCGTAAAAGTTATTGAGGTCTCCACTGTAAGATTGGTATATTTGAAAATTAGAGAGTTCTACCTTTAAGCTAAGCAATACTTGTTTTACCAAATAATCGTTGGGACCATTTTCCAAAGTCAGCACACCTTTATTCACTCAATGTTGTGTTCGGAACAAGGTATGACTTTGTAGGAACATAATCCGATCATATCGCTCACTCTACACACATGATTTGCTTGGAATTTTGTTTTTCTTGTTATTTTGTTTTATGTGACTAAGAAAATGTTGAAATTGGATTTCATTTGGGCTAACGAAAACGACGACTGTGAAAAAATATCAACCCAAGGCGAATTTATATAAGGTGATAGCAGGAGTACAAAAACAAAAACTTACATGTATTTTGTTTTTGCTTTGGCGGCATAAACTGTCAAAATCTGTAAGAGTGTGTGTGGAAATTCAAACAAAATTTTTAAATTTGACATAAGAAGCCGTGAGGCGAAACACATACACAAAATCAGCTGATCTAGTAACACCACCTTATATAAATTCGCCTTGTATCAACCAATACTTTCAAACAAATTGTCAAATAAGCATGTTTACATTTTTTTGTTTTGTCTATCTGGATTACTGTATACTGTGGAATTTACTATATTTACAAAAATCTGAAATGTGCTACTCTTCCACGCAAAAATCTTAAATGTGCTATTTTTCCATGCGAGAATCTGAAATTTGGTAGTCTTCCACGCAAATAACGAAATGTGCTACTCTTCCACGCAAACATCTGAAATGTGCTAGTCTTCCACGCAAAAATCTGAAATGTGCTACTTTTCGACGCGAATAATGAAATGTGCTAGTCTTCCACGCTAATAGTGAAATGTGCTAGTCTTCCACGCGAATAGTGAAATGTGCTACTCTTCGTAGGGATCGACGATATTTACACGTATTTTTTTAAACAACCCTTCTTGCAGACTTATTTAATTTGTAAAAGCTGAAAAAAAAACATTTGCTTAGCATATAAAATGTAAATGTGTAGCATGGTAGCCACATGTAAATTCTAAATTCTAAAAAAAAAAAAACAAAAACAAAAATTTTTAAATAAAATTATTATTAGAAATGAAAAACATTAATTTTATTATTATTCTAATGTACGTAAGATACGTAGATATTAAAGAAAATTCAAAAGATCCCTTTGCCTAAATTTTCAAAATCTGGTTTTACGTCAGTTAAAGCCGTTCGTAACAGTTCTGTTAAATGTTGGTTAGTCAACACGTACGTTCGTTTAAAATCTCCAGTAAAAAATGTCCAAAAGCATTCCGGCGAAATATCATCTCTTCTCTCACAAGACCTAAATTCCGGAGTAATTCGCCAGGGAAGTTGGAGAAGCATTCCAGCAGGTGGTATTCAAGAAGCGACCACACAATTGTCAAACAATTACTCCAGATCAGCAAAGAAACTTCGTGACAAATTTGTGAACTATTTTGTCAGTGACGGAGCAGTTGCTTGGCAAGATAAAATGATTCCATGAAATTTTTTGTATAACTTGTATTGAACTTTTTTGAAAACATAAAATACAGTGGTGGAAAAATTAATAGGGACACGCCATTATAACAAATTTTGCCTATTTTTGTTTTCATTTTTAATATTTCTTAGTTTTTATAAAAGTGTAGTTAATTATAATTATCTAACAAAAACCGTACAATTTCATATTTTAGACTTTTTGCAAAAATTATAAAAAATTTGCAAAATTGCATCTGAATTCTACAAAATCTGATTAAGTAGTTGAAAATTTAGATGCAATTTTGCGGAATTTTTATAATTTTTGAAAAAAGTTTGAAATATGAAATTGTACGGGTTTTGTTAGCTAACATAAGCCAACAAAATTTAAACAAGGTTATGTTGACTAAAATATTACAGCCGATTCTTAAAGGATTTTTCCCGTAGAATCCGAATCTGACCCTAAAGATATAAGATTGAAAAGATTAGATTGAAAGATATTTCGAGCGACGTGGGTTTAAAGGTGCCAAAAAACGCGTTTTTGGAGATTTTTGAGCCTCTCTAAAACAATGAATTGATGCAATATATCTGTCTGTATGCCTAAACGCTGTCTATTAATACTCAAAATCAAAAAAATTTGGTTAAACAGTTAACGGCCTTTATTCACATACTTCTGAAATTCCTGTATCTTTGAAGTACAACTCGAGGCTTCATGGATTAATCACCAAATACCGATGGACAATGACTCTACACAGAGAAATTTTCGTTTTCAAATTTGTATGGAACGTTTTACTTTTAAAAACGTTTTGACCCAGGTTTTGCACCTACAATATTTATTTACATTTTGGGAACGAAAATTTTCAATTCAATTTCCAAAATCCATGTTTTTGTTTTTGATACGAACATTTTCAAATCGTTTTTAAAAACGATTGTTTGATAATTGAATATGCGGATGTTGACATTAAATCCTAAAATGATTTTTCTTCATTTTAAAAATATGCGTTTTCAAATAGGATATTCAAATTTTATTTTTATTAAATCACAACAAGTCGTTTGGTACACACATTGTCAAAAATATATTGATATACATATACTTATAAATAAGTTACAACATTTAATAAATGAAATACAGATGTTTTACATATTACTATACAAATACATACAGATGTTCCTGCCTTACTTCCAAGCTGGGCCTGCTCATTTTGCTTCACGCTGGTCAAATCCTGTAATTTAAATAAAGAAAGTTTTAAATTATTATTTATTAACCCATAAGAATTTCTTTTTGTAAGTTACTCTTACCAAAGCTTTTTCGGTCAAAGAAGTCCACCAATGTCCCTTTTATGTAGTGGGGGGTTAGAATGGCAGATTCTAATGCAAAACATTTTAGTCTTAAATATTTTTCATACCTAATTGACTGAAAATAAATTAACGTTTTTATTTTTTATGTCGGCCGCTGTGGTGTAGTGGTAAGCAGTGCGCGCTTCCACTCCACAATGCCTGGGTTCAAACCCTGGTCAAAGCAACATCGCAAAAATATAGAAAAAAGGTTTTTTCTTAACAGCGGTCGTCCCTCGGCAGGCAATGGCAAACCTCCGAGTGTATTTCTGCCATGAAAAACAGCTTCTCATAAAAATACAATCGCCGTTCGGAGTCGGCGTAAAACTGTAGGTCCCTCCGCTTTGTGTGACAACATCAAGGCGCACGCCACAAATCGGAGGAGGAGCTCGGCCAAACACTAACATATGTGTAAGCGCCAATCTATTATTATTATTATTTTATTTTAAAAATGTCTAGTTTTATTTTTCTTGTTGAAAATTGTGTAGCACTACAACTTGTTGGGACAATATTCTAAAATGTTTCATTTTAGTTTTTAAAATACGCATTTTTGACACTATTTCTTTAATGTCATTTGTTCTCCTCAGTAAAAAAGAGTGAATATATTATAACGATCGTTTTTGTTTTGCGAATGTTTCGTTTTAAAGTCGTAATTACAAATATTGTATTTTTTATTTTGTATGAAGTAAATTATATCAAAAAATTTTATTTTACAATTTCTTTGAAAAAATTGCGTTTCACCTGTATCATTTTCTCTGTGTAGCAGTGGAAATGAAGATGAGGAAGACACCTTTAAACCCAAATTGCTTGAAAACTATAGCCAATAAAAAAGTTTCCAGATCAGATTCGGGCTCTACGGGACAAATCCTGTAAGGATCGGCTATAATATTTTAGTGAACATAAATTTTGTTGGCCTGTGTTAGATGAAGGTTTGAGCTTCAATTTAAACCTCCTTAGAAATTTCCAGAGCCTCAGATTTTTTTAACATAAGTGATCAAAAACAGGCCAAAAGAGAGTTAAAAAAATTGTGCGTATTCGTATAAAAAAATCCAATTGCTTTAAGTGTTCGGACCATAATTTTTTGCTTTCGAGTATTAAAGGGCACACGGACAGATATTTTGCATCAATATATTGTTTTACAGAGGCTCGAAAATGTCAAAAAATGCCCTTTTCGGCACCTATAAACCTATGTTACTCGAAAACTTGAGCCAATCCAATATCTTTACGGTTAGATTCAGAAACTTAGGGATAAATCCTATAAGAATCGGCTACAATATTTTACGCAACAGAATTTTGTTGGGCAGTGTAATGAGCGTCTGTTCACCAGTAGGTGCGGCTGCAAGCGGGTGTCTGTCGTGGAGCAATGGGCTCGCTATATAAACGTGTATTTGGTTGCGAAACTACCCCGTCCCAGCAATGGGTTGTGCGCTGGGTTTGGGACCCACCACGTAAAAATCCCTTCCAGTGAAAAAGCGAAACAATGCCTCGGATGAGACCCCCCTTTTTATGACGACCACGGCAAATGTTTAAAGGACTACGATTTGAGGGCATGCACCTGGAACGTCCGGACCCTTAATGGGGAAGGTGCGATTGCGCGGCTGGTTGATGTCTTCGTAAGGACAAAAGCTGACATTACCGCCATCCAAGAAATGCATTGGACGGGGCAAGGCGAGCAATTCCTGGGGCCTAGCGACGTATACTACAGCTGCCATGTAAAGGAGCGCAAATTCGGCATTGGATTTGTGCTGGGAGAGAGACTCCGTCGCCAAGTACTGTCGTTCACCCCGGTGGACGAGCGTCTAGCCGTAATCCACATCAAAGCGATATTCTTCAACATCTCGCTCAATTGAGCCCATGCCTCGACGAAAGAGAATAATGAGGTATCCAAGAATCTCTTCTATGAGCGCTTGGAGCGCACGTACGAGCGCTGCCCCCGTCATGATATCAAAATCGTGCTTGGCGACTTCAATGCCAGGGTGGGCAAGGAGGGGACCTTTGGAACCACCGTCGAAACATTCAGCCTCCACGACGAAACGTCACATAACGGATTGAAGCTGATCGACTCCACCGCGGCCCGAAACATGGTAGTATGCAGTACTAGGTTCAAGCATAAAAAGATCCATCAAGCTACCTGGCTGTCTCCGGATCGAAAAACGAGAAACCAAATCGATCATGTTGTGATAGACGGAAGGCACGCTTCCAGTGTTTTAGACGTACGCACACTCCGAGGCCCAAACATCGACTCGGACCACTATCTTGTTGCAGCCAAGATACGCACCCGNCCGAGGCCCAAACATCGACTCCGACCACTATCTTTTTGCAGTCAAGATACGCACTCGCCTCTGTGCAGCAAAAAATGTGCGCCCAAATATGCAAGGAAAGCTTAACGTCGAAAAGCTGCAATCACAACAGACAGCCAGTGATTTCGCTACTCGACTCTCACACCTGCTTTCAGAGAGCACTCTTCAACAAACCGACATATGCGAGCAGTGGAACCCCATATCCCGCTCATTAAGTACCGCCGCCGAAGAAGTAGTCGGATTTCAGCGAGCCCGAAAGAACAACTGGTACGATGAAGAGTGTCAGGAAGCTGCAGAGAAAAAAGATGCCGCCTACAGGGCCACGCTGCGATGGGGCGCAACGCGCGCTATGTGGGACCGCTATAGGGATCTGAAGAGGGAACGTTGGCGTGAAAAAAATATGGGGGTCCATGAGTTGTAAGTAGGGGTCTACGAAAATTTATTTGGTTTCGATAGTAAAGAGCCAAAATGGTTGCTTGATAGCCTCTTTATTTAATTTTAATTTTTTTTAGTGGTGTATAGTGCTCTTGAAGCACTGATGCACTTACCGTCACTTCATACGTGGGAAAGCCTTAAAGGCCACCTGCAGACTAAAAAGAACCAGATATTGGTATAACACTAAGTGGGGCACGGTGGAAATTGCTGGGGGCAGAGATTTAAGCACTTGTGTTTTTTCAATGCTACAGGATAGTACGCCACCATTACCTTTGTTGAAGAGATTCTATAATGTTGAGTTCCCTGAGACTGAATACTGATTTAATTCCATCACTGAGACCGGACTCACACATTGTCGAATCTTCACTGGTGGCTCCAAAACTGATTCTGGGTCATGATCTTGGGTCTTTTTCGAAGTTAATGTGGATAATCCTCACTTTTCTGTTGTTGAATATGCTTCGGTCTTCCAGGCTGAGGTAATTGCAATCCTCAAAGCCGTGGACTACGTGGTGGAACATAGGTAGAGGGGAAGTAGTTTACGTGTTTGCGGTGACAACCAAGCTGCACTTAAGGCATTGGCCAGCCCTCTAACTACTTCCAAACTGGGTTGGCAATGCAAGTCTCGACTAAATTATGGTGGTAAACATAGCGAGCTTGCTTTACTCGGGTGCTAGGTCACTCAGGAGTAGCTGGTAATGAGACATCTGACCATTTGGCCAGAATTGGCTCAGACCAGGCATTCTGCGGTCCGCAACCAGTTTTAGCACACCCACTTTCGGCCATCGAAGCAACCATCAAAAACTGGGTGAATACTTATAAATGGCTGGGAGGCATCGAGGGGATGCAGGTGGGCAAAACTCACGATTGAGAGAAACAGAGATTGCGCCAATCGCGGTACCGCTAATCTGCTCTTTGTGATTTTGACAGAATCAGCTGTGTGTGTGACGTCATCTTGGTGCAATTGTTGATTGTGAGCATACGAAAAAACCGTTTTAATATTTGTGCGTTAATATTTCTGCGTGGTTTTAAACAATTATTGAGACATTCCAAAGCAAAATGAAGTGTGCAGTGGCAAAGTGTAATAGTGAAAACAAAAGGAAAGCGTACGTTTTTTTTCGTTTCCTACGGACGCAAACCTGGCGAAAAAGTGGAAGCAGTTCTGCCGGCGAGGAGATGCATTAAACACCAAATCGAGCTTTGTGCTATGTGTGTGAGCTATGAGCTTCTACATGGAGCTGTTTTCCTTTCCTTGGTGAATTGTATCAGGTATATTTCCATGGTGAATGTAGACAGTTTCTGGTTTAGTTTGCTGGCACTGGCTTCCATACAAAAGAAGTTTCTACAGTAAATAGATACATGAACTTCACTACCTAATTATTTTTGTTAGTACCTGATTCTTCCTAGTGCTGGTATGAGGTAATGCACCAGTGGATAAGGTCGCCAGGCGCTAATTCAAGCGGCATCTTACCGCGCTGTTACGTACCTAATACAAAGCTGTGCCCAAATTATTATACATTTAAAATAGTTCAGCTTAAAGTATGTTTTACCTACATAGAATATTTATTTCCAAAGAAGCCACACTCACTCATCCTCTCGGAAATGGTACAAAAGTCATCAAATAAAAGCTGTGGAGTCAACAGCTGTGGAGTTTATGGTGGTTGGCTACCGTCCACAAATATAAATATGCACTCTGCATGGCTTTGCACAACGGCGAGTCCAAAAATTCACTTTGCTGAACACCTTCCTTTTGGTCTACATGAAATTGCAAACACTGTTAATACATCTAATCGTACATACCTAAATGGCTACATGTCCAAAATTATTGCTACGTGTTCCTAATGAATCAATCTTTGTATATTTATTGATTCCTGCAAAATTGGGCCATGTAATATTAAAATTAACACATTTTTCTGCATTGTTTACATATTTTTATATGGGTTTTGTCATTTCTCTCTCGAGATTGCACCAAGCTGACGTCACGCAAAAATTACGCTCAAAAATCCTCTCTCATTGGCGCAATCTTGTATTCTATCATTCTTGGGCAAAACTCATGTTGCCTTCTATCTCAGAAGGTCTATCTAGTTTTTTTTGCTCTCATTGAGCAGACGACGCTGCAGACAACTTGTTGGACTGCTGACTGGTCAATTCACGTAGCGCAAAAACCTGACTGTGATAGGCATAAATGACAAGTCCATTTTCTCCATGCTGCCTTGAAGAGGATGGTGGAACACTTTTTGTGCTTGCTTGGTTGTTTGTCATCGATTTTTTTAGACTCGTACTTTTCTCTGTTATCAGCAAGGCGAATTTATACAAGGTGGTGTTAACAGAACAAAAACAAAAATAATAACAACAAATTATACGCTCCCTGACAATCAGTACAAAGCCAAATTACAACAAACACATGATTTTGACAAAAGGTACAAATTCGCCGTGAAATCAGCGGATCCTATAACACCACCTTGTATAGATTCGCCTTGGTTGTCAGATTCTGAATTAAAAGTTTGGCGTAAAAAGCTTAGTCGTTTTGTTGTTTTAAGTTTTGTGCTTTAAAAATGTGAGTGCTAAATATTTTTCGCCTTACTTTAAAACTCGGAGCGATAAAAATAAAAATGATGCCATCAACATAAATAAACTATTTCACAAATACTCCACGTACAAAGTATGAGTGAGCCAAACATTTGATGAGTTTATGGTGAAGATAATGTAAATAACGCTAGGGCTCGAAGTGCTCTTAAAAAATATAACTCCTCAGAGCGAGAGATTATTTTGATGGATTTACGACCTCTATTTTTTAAAACCTGCAAGTGTGTAATCACATTATTTTAATAAATAGAAATAAAAAATAATAGAAAGAAAATATTTTAGTTTTATTTTGGCCACTCCAAGTTTAGTTTTTGAATTCACACGCGATGCAAATTTAAAATAGTTAGATTTAATCTTCACATTTAATTTTTTTACGAGCTTTGGGAATATTTAGAAATGGATCAGCATGGGGTCTACCGAAACCAGTAAATTGTTTAATGGGGTCTACGAGAAAAAAAGTTTGGGAACCTCTGGCTTAAACTAAACAAACAACAACCCCTGCACGCATACATCACTAGGGCGGGTCGAAATTTTAATTTTTCTCAAATCCCTTGGTAATAGTGAAAATATATTGTATCATGAAGTCAACAACAAGCCTGCAAAATATTAGTATTTTATTTTAATTGTAAGAGCCCGCGCATCGACCGCCAAGTGACCCACAGCACACTAGTCAAATAAAAGCAATTCTTGTTAAAGATTCTGGGTTCAGCAAAAATGTTTGGTGCATATTATTAGAAAATGAATCCGTTAACGCAAAAGTCAAATATCATTTCTCGCAGCACTTTATTCTATCGTTCATCTCAAAGTTATCTTTTTTCAATAAAATTTTAATTGTTCTCTTGATAACAATAGTCAAAAGATGTAAAGCACAGCATTAGTATTACTGCCGTGCATTTAGGTCGCTGGTTCGAAATATTCCAACCTTTTTTTAATGTCAGCTATAGTTTGCGAATTTTCGCAAATTTAAGAACAATTTCGGTAGTTCTAATAGAAATGCCATTATTTTCCCTCATCGTGGAAAAATTTTGTTTATGCAAATGAGTATGGAAACACTGAACAGGCACAATTTCTAGAAACACTACTTAGTTTACTTATGTTTATGCAAATATGGGAAAATTAAAAAAAAGTTTGTTCAACATTCTCTTTTATTTTAAAATAATTTGTTTATATTCTGAACGATTTTCATCAAATTATTTTCATAAATCTGTAACAGAAAGTCACGTCTTCAATTTGGTAGTTATTACATACCGATCGAGTAACATTTACCAAAGTTATATCGTAAAAGTTAAGTGGATCTCCAGTTTTTTTCTAAAAAAATTTCTCTTCCGTTGTATAAATAACTTTTACTTAAATGAAAGAACCGGTTTACAGAAAAGTGTGCCAGGTAGTGACTTTTTCGTTCAAGCTGAATGCAAAGCAATATCGTCCGATTGGAGAATTGGAGGGGAAAATTATAGTTTTTGAAAGTTTTATCTTAATATCATAAAAACTTGTAGACTTATTGAAAAATGATAAATGAACGCGAGGTACTAAATTTAATAACCGTTAATTTGATATATCGTCCTTTTTATAACAATTAACGCATTCCATAAATATTACAAGCCAAAGTGTAATTTTCAAAATGCATACACTTTGATTCAATTGCGTGGACTAAAGATAAGTTTTAAATTAATCTTTCGTAGCCAATAGCAATTGGCTTAGACCTAAGACATCATAATATTACTATTACAATATGGTCAAATGCCTTTTATTTTCCCCCATACAAAACCGACCCAGCCTAATAGGCACATATACAAATTTACACTTTAAATATAAAAAAAAAAGATTTCTCACCCTCCCGCCCTGGCATATAAACACAATTCATAAGAAAGTGCTTGAGTTTCATATGGAAGGGCAAAGCAAACGCCCTCCCATATGAAGCTCAGACANTGCCATTATTTTCCCTCATCGTGGAAAAATTTTGTTTATGCAAATGAGTATGGAAACACTGAACAGGCACAATTTCTAGAAACACTACTTAGTTTACTTATGTTTATGCAAATATGGGAAAATTAAAAAAAAGTTTGTTCAACATTCTCTTTTATTTTAAAATAATTTGTTTATATTCTGAACGATTTTCATCAAATTATTTTCATAAATCTGTAACAGAAAGTCACGTCTTCAATTTGGTAGTTATTACATACCGATCGAGTAACATTTACCAAAGTTATATCGTAAAAGTTAAGTGGATCTCCAGTTTTTTTCTAAAAAAATTTCTCTTCCGTTGTATAAATAACTTTTACTTAAATGAAAGAACCGGTTTACAGAAAAGTGTGCCAGGTAGTGACTTTTTCGTTCAAGCTGAATGCAAAGCAATATCGTCCGATTGGAGAATTGGAGGGGAAAATTATAGTTTTTGAAAGTTTTATCTTAATATCATAAAAACTTGTAGACTTATTGAAAAATGATAAATGAACGCGAGGTACTAAATTTAATAACCGTTAATTTGATATATCGTCCTTTTTATAACAATTAACGCATTCCATAAATATTACAAGCCAAAGTGTAATTTTCAAAATGCATACACTTTGATTCAATTGCGTGGACTAAAGATAAGTTTTAAATTAATCTTTCGTAGCCAATAGCAATTGGCTTAGACCTAAGACATCATAATATTACTATTACAATATGGTCAAATGCCTTTTATTTTCCCCCATACAAAACCGACCCAGCCTAATAGGCACATATACAAATTTACACTTTAAATATAAAAAAAAAAGATTTCTCACCCTCCCGCCCTGGCATATAAACACAATTCATAAGAAAGTGCTTGAGTTTCATATGGAAGGGCAAAGCAAACGCCCTCCCATATGAAGCTCAGACACTCCACTAAAATGTACAAATTTACACAAACAAATATAGAATGAAAAATATGTCAGCACTAAAAAAATTGTACATATCAAGGCGAATTTCTATAAGGTGGTGTTACTAGATCATCTGATTTTGTGTATGTGTTTCGCCGCACGGCGTCTGATGCCAAATTAAAAAATTTTGTTTGAGTTTCTACACACACTCTAACAGATTTTGACAGTTTATGCCGCCAAAGCAAAAACAAAATACATGTAAATTTTTGTTTTTGTACTACTGCTATCACCTTATATTAATTCGCCTTGGTACAAATATTATAAATTGATTAAATATTCGTTTATACTGAAAGTGAACACGGAATTTATTAAAAAAAACTCATGGCGTTCATTAAAAGATCTCGCGCTTCGATCTTTTTTGCAAAAATTTTCAGTGCAAAGCGTAGTGTATGTTGTGCTTTCTTATTACTAAATGAATGACGGAATATAACTTGCAACGTCCTTTTTGTAACTTGTCACCAAAACTTTTTGGAAAACTGCAAAGGGGATATGGACAATGATTGACTTCCCTCTAAATTCAATATAAATGCCTGGGAGCATCACATCACGTAAAGTTGATAGGATTGCAGACATTATAGCGTCGGTTTGCAGAATAAATAAATTTCGCGACTTTGAGGGAAAATATCAACAATTGGCCGCAAAACTTCGCACAAAAGAAATAAAATTATAAAGTAAGGTTGGAGAAACTCCAAATCCTCATTAAATTTTATTGCATATTGTTTCAATGGTGCTATCATTTATTCACGCTTTAAAGTGGGACTTTTATAAGCGAGGAGTGTCCCAAGGAAAATGTAAAATCTGAGCTTGCAATATGATGTAAATATGTGCAAGGATTCCTCCCACAAAATTTTTAACTTTTCAGCCACTAGGTCGCTATCATTTCTTAATGCACTGCATTATTCCACATATATGTATGTATGTAAATACTCCCAAAAAAAAAATCTCAGTGTACACATAAATTTTTTAGATGTATTGTGATTTCACTTCAATATAAAAATTTTGAGCAGCCGTGCTAAATACATAAAATGATAGCCGTTTTCGTTGTTCGGACTAGACTCAAAAACCCCTGAATAGTAGAGATGCAAAACTATCGATGGCACTATCGATAGTATCGATGTTTTTTATTTTTCCCTACTATCGATTGTTTTTTAGTCCTATCGATAGTCCGACAGACATGTGATTCAGTACTTATTTTAGTTTTATTTCTTCTTTTCTTTTCATTTCTCTTAAACATCCAAGCTGAAATAAAAATTTGATTGCTACTTTTTTAAAAGAGTAATGTCAAATTTCGAAAATGACGGAAAACCTTGTATCTTTTAAAATACCGCTAAAAACTGATACAAATTAATTTATACCAAAACTTCCAATATTATATATGAACCACTATTTACTATTTAATAAAAGGTAGATAAAAACCATTACTTCTCAGATAAAAAATGTTTTCTTCTTCTAAAATTGAAATTTACTTGATGAATGCCTTATATACGACGGAGGATATCGAAAACCACAAATATAAAATTTCAGTACGCAAAATTTTATTCCATTTCAATTCATTTCAAATTTTCAATAACTTTACTTCTTACTTAACGGTTCAACAATTAAAAAAAGTGTCCAGCAGTTTACAAGGTTATCGAAACGTAATTTCGGAATATATTCTTAAGGAAATCTTCATACGAAAATTGAGCCAAAACCATATAAATACGATACTATCGACGATATATCGATAGTTTTGAAAATAATATCGAAAACTATCGATGGCCTGACTATCGATAGTTTTGCACCTCTACTGAATAGAGTTCCGCCAAATTGTCATACATACATATATGGTCTTATATGCTACTGGAAAACGCGCTAGGTGGTGCTGGAGTAGAGTTATTTATAAAAGTCATATTTATTAACCAACTGCGTTAAAATTTTACATGTGAGCTATGTGCATGTACGATGAAAAATTCTTTTAATAAAAATGGACCCGCTGAGTGGCGTTGGATTCGAGGTTGAAATTCTTAATACGTACTCATTTTATGTTTAAGTTATACGAATTTAGTTACAGATGGCTAAATGAAGGATGAGGTTAAATAGCCAATTACGGGAAAACTTTTCATCCTGTGGGATGGCGTGGATTCTCGGCCCTCACATCTGTGTTTTTGAGATTCCTTATAAGGACTTTTGTTGGCTTACGCATCCGACCAATGTTGTACATAGTTGCAAGATCATAGAAGAAGATTACGCATGCTTGGCAGAGATCTCACAGATGGAAATAAGGCCATCGGTAAAGCTCAGGGATTGGTATTCCATATGGTATCACAGCGTCACTATTCTAGGCCTATGTGTGAGGAGGATACTGTGCTTTAGTGGTTTCAATTTAAACTAAAAATTTTGACTTTGCAGACAATTTTTGCTTTTAAACGCTCTTTTGAAGTGGCCAACGAAAAAGTTTTTATTAGGCGCCGCGAATCCAGCGGGCATTGGCTAGTTGTTGAATATAATTGTTATAAGGTCATAAAAACTAAATATAAATAACTTATCGCAAACACTCAAATTTATTGTGATGTGACTCCACTTGATAAATTGAATTTCTAAATTTGATTGGTTGGAAATATAAGATTTTGAAGTGCAGCTGATTGAGCAGCGGGGTAATTCAATATGGACTAAAAACTTTTTCGAAACAAGGATAGAGTTGTAATCAATGGAATTAGAAAGACCATCAGCCAATTTGACTAAAGCGCTGGTTATTCTTACATTTCAAGTGCAGGGCATAGAGAAGCAGCAGCGCATATGAAGCTGTGGTGTAATTATACTCGGCATAGAAAGCATAATCTCCAAGAATCAGCTATGCAGTGTAATCAGTTAGTCTGCTCCAGTACTGTAGGATATAGTTAGGAAGACATAACTGAAGAATGCGTATTCATAGCCTAAATGAAGTCGACACTAAAGTTAGTCGCTGCTTTTTGTCGTAATTTTCAATCAAATGGCGGCAACTAACTTTATAATCGACTTTATTTCGACTATAAATATGCCCCAACGTATGTACAAGAACGACTTCTCAGTAATTTCTGTAAATATGACGGGTACTGGAACAGACTTATGAGAGCAATGAGAGCGGAACCTCTCTTTGAAAATGTTCCATAGCGAAACATCAAAATTCTCCAGACTTCTCTGCCATGCCTGTCATGCTCTGCGTCGGATAATCGCTTGTATGCAAAGCTCATTAAACAGATTCCATATGTGGCAGTACTCATGTTATACGCTGCAGTACAATGCAAGTATAACCAGCGCTTAAAAATGCTAATGATAAAATTTAGAAACCTCGAGTTCAATTTTTATGTCTACATTACATGTCAATATTAGCTGTCAGCAGAAGCTAGCGTTTGCTATCTTCACAATATTTTCATCTACAGTATATTTTGCTTTGCTCCCTTTATGCTTAAGTGCACATTCAGCGGCATTATTTTTAACGTTTATAAGGAAACTGCTCCGATAGATGCATTCAACATACCTGCACATTGGCGATACCTACCTTAAAAATTTGCAACAATTATCAAAGAAAGTATTACGTTTACCTGCACTGGCTCTACACTTACCCTAATTTTACAAGCTTTTATTTATTTTCTTCATCTTGCAGAAAAACGAAAACGGTTATCATTTTATGTAGTTATATAAATTATTAGATACCATTCGGAAAAAATTTCGCTTGCAGTAATTTCTACGTGGTTATGCCCGTATGATACTACGTTTTTTTCTGTATTTTTCATTTGAAATACAAACAAAAAAACTGACGAGAGTCAAATTACAAAAACAATTCGGCAATTTGTTAGAGAGAAACAAATGCTGTGTGAAAAACAGCTGAGTTTTGACATATCCTTACCGAAATTAAAATAAACGAAATTAAAATTTGTGTAAAACAGTTTTGTAACATTAAAAATTAAATTAAAGTGGCAAGACAATAACGTATTCAATTTAATTGTAGTTCCATTTTGTTTATGCTAAGAAAATAACTCGTCTGGCAAAATGCAAACAGGTGTGTAAGAAAAACGAACGAAATACAGCCATCTGCCAAAAAAACCTAACGAAATACAAGTTGGCCGGTTTTGAACAGCCTAGTTTGTTTTTGGTCAGTTTTTCGTTTATTTTTTGGTATATAGCTTACTTCCTTGCACAAGTACTGAAATCGTATATAACTTTCTCTTTCTTTCAAAATACAGCTAAATACAAGAAAAAAACATAGTATCATACGGGTATAAGTGTTCTTCCATTATTTGGTTTCATAGGGATACCTTCCTCATTGAAGTAGTAAAGAAAATTCGCTTAAGTGTTTTTTTCGGTTAAGCGCACACGTTTTTCGTGCAAAGATGGATGGGCAGCTAAGCTAAATATACTGTACCTATGTATGTTCTTACCACTTACCACGTAAAAGCGTAAACAGACTGCGGCGTTGATCCGGATCAACTCGGGAATAAATTGCAGTTGATCCGGATTAAGGCGAGTTTATCCGGATCAACGCTGCCGTATGTTTAAGCTTTAAGGTACACAAAGACATTTAGAGGCGGATTCATCGTTTTAGTTCAGAACTTTTCTTCCATGTGGTTGTTGTTGCCCATGCCCCGACGGAAGAGAAGGATGAGGCGTCCAAGGATCTCTTCTATGAGCGCTTGGAACGTACATATGAGCGCTGCCCCCGACACGATGTCAAAATCGTGCTTGGCGATTTTAATGCCAAGGTGGGCAAGGAAGGGATCTTTGGCGCCACTGTCGGAAAATTCAGCCTCCACGACGAAACGTCCGATAACGGACTGAGGCTGATCGACTTCGCCGGGGCCCGAAATATGGTAATATGTAGTACTAGGTTCCAGCATAAGAACATCCACCAAGCTACATGGCTGTCTCCAGATCGAAAAACGAGAAACCAAATCGATCATGTTGTGATAGACGGAAGGCATGCTTCAAGCGTTTTGGACGTACGTACACTCCGAGGGCCAAACATCGACTCGGACCACTATCTTGTTGTAGCCAAGATACGCACCCGCCTCTGTGCAGCAAAAAATGTGCGCCCAACAATGCAAGGAAAGCTTAACGTCGAAAAGCTGCAATCACAACAGACGGCCAATTTATTCGCCACTCGACTCACACACCTGCTCTCTGAGAGCACTCTTCAACAATCCGACGTACGCGAGCAGTGGAACCACATTTCCCGATCATTAAGTACCGCCGCCGAAGAAGTAGTTGGATTTCAGCGAGCCCGAAAGAACAACTGGTACGATGAGGAATGTCAAGAAGCCGCAGAGAAAAAAGATGCCGCCTACAGGGCCACGCTGCGATCGGGCGCAACGCGAGCCATGTGGGACCGTTATAGGGAACTGAAGAAGGAAGCGAGACGTATTTGCCGCAATAAGAAGAGAGAGGCCGAAATACGTGAGTGCGAAGAGCTTGAGATGCTGGCCGACAGGAAGAACGCCCGAAAATTCTACCAGAGGGTTAGGCGACTTACGGAAGGTTTCAAGACCGGGGCGAACTCCTGTAAGAACAACAATGGCGACCTAGTGACCGATGTCCAGAATATACTTAAATTGTGGAGGGAACACTTTTATAACCTACTGAATGGTAGCAGCGCTGAAAGTAGTGAGGAAGACGAACCCGAGTCCCCAGTCGATGATGATGGAGTAGCTGTCCCACCGCCTGACTATGACGAGGTACGAATAGCGATTACGCGGCTGAAAAACAACAAAGCTGCTGGAGCTGACGGCCTGCCAGCCGAGCTATTCAAGTACGGCGGCGAGGAGCTGATGAGGTGCATGCATCAGCTCGTATGCAGAATATGGTCAGATGAACGCATGCCCGACGACTGGAATTTAAGTGTGCTCTGCCCAATCCACAAGAAAGGCGACCCCGCCATACGCGCCAACTACCGCGGAATTAGCCTTCTAAGCATAGGTTACAAGGTCTTATCGAGCGTATTGTGCGAAAGACTGAAGCCCACCGTCAACGAGCTGATTGGACCTTATCAGTGTGGCTTTAGGCCTGGAAAATCCACCATAGATCAGGTATTCACAATACGCCAAATCTTGGAAAAGACCCGCGAGAATAGGATCGACACACACCATCTATTTGTCGATTTCAAAGCCGCTTTCGACAGCACGAAGAGAAGTTGCCTTTATGCCGCGATGTCTGAATTTGGTATCCCCGCGAAACTAATACGGCTGTGTAAAATGACGTTGAGCAATACCACCAGCTCCGTCAGAATAGGGAAGGACCTCTCCGAGCCGTTTGATACCAAACGAGGTTTCAGACAAGGGGACTCCCTTTCGAGTGATTTCTTTAATCTTATGTTGGAGAAGATAATAAGAGCCGCAGAACTGAACCGCTCAGGCACAATACTTTATAAGAGCGTACAATTGCTGGCGTATGCCGACGACATCGATATTATCGGTAAAAACAAGGGCTACGTCTGTTCTGCCTTCTCGGGATTGGATAGAGAAGCAAAGCGAATGGGTCTGGTGGTGAACGAGGACAAAACGAAGTATCTCCTGTCATCACACAAACAGTCAGAGCATACGCGTCTTGGCACCCACGTCACTGTTGACAGTTACAAGTTTGAAAAAGTAGACGACTTCGTTTATTTGGGAACCAGCATTAACACCAATAATAATGTCAGCCTTGAAATCCAACGGAGAATCACTCTTGCCAACAAGTGCTACTTTGGGCTGAGTAGGCAATTGAGAAGTAAAGTCCTCTCTCGTCGTACAAAGATCACACTCTATAAGTCACTCATCATGCCTGTGCTGGTGTATGGCGCGGAAGCATGGACAATGAAAGCATCTGATGAGGCGGCTCTTGGAGTTTTCGAGAGAAAGATTCTGCGAAAGATTTACGGACCTTTACGCGTTGGTGATGGCGAATATCGCAGACGATTTAACGATGAGCTGTATGAGCTTTACAACGATATAGACATAGTGCAGCGAATTAAAATTCAGCGGCTCCGCTGGCTTGGCCATGTCGTTCGGATGGACAGAAACGCTCCTGCTCTGAAAATATTCAACGCGGGCCGCGATGCTGGTAACAGAGGAAGAGGAAGGCCTCCTCTGCGTTGGAAAGACCAGGTGGAGAAGGACTTGGCTTCACTTGGCATTTTCAATTGGCGTCAGTTAGCACAGAAGAGAAATGACTGGCGTGCTGTTTTGGACTCGGCCAAAATCGCTTAGGCGGTTACAGCGCCAAATAAGAAGAAGAAGAAGGTTGTTGTTGCGTCTCTCTCCCAGAGAGAAGAAGAGTTCAGAACTAGAACAACGAATCCGCATTAAGGGACGCCTAATTCGTTCATTTGAAAAATTTTGTACGATTTATGTTCGGACAAAATATTTTTTTTATTTTCACTTTTATTTCAACATAGTTTGATTAAAAGAAAAATACTGATACAAATAAAATATTTCACACAAACAGGGTTGAAATTTTGAAATTCGTGCCCGTATTTTGTTTGTAAGTCATATATTAGTGGCCGAGTAATCATAGTCAGCCTATGTACAGTAGTCGGAAAAATTATAGCCGCACCAAATTTTGACAAGTTTTAAAATATTATTTTTGTTGTTATTTAATTTTGGTTAGTTTTTTATAGTTCAATCTTCAATACAAGTTTAAAGGCAGTGCCACACGATCCCTATTGTGTGAATACCCAAATATTTTTCTTTATCCCAATCACGAAAAATAATTTGTTGAAATTTTCCAATAGAAGATTACTGTATTATACCAATATTTTGACTAAAAAAAATTTTCCGGATTTTTTTTAATGTGTACCAATATAAAATTTATGCAATTTGAAAAAAAAATCAGCAAATTTTCGTAAAAAAATTTTAATTAGATTCTGACTATGCAGTTTAGTAGCCCATTGAATTCTAGTAGAATAAAGTACAAGTTTCAAATGGCTAAAAATTATGGTTGATTTTTAGAATTTTTAAAAAAGCTCGAAATTTGTACTAAAGTTTGTTGATTGTTTTAATATTGTACAAAGTTGGAAACTTGTCTCCAAATTCTGAAGCTGTCAAATTAATGAGAATGAAGAATTCTTCCAAAAGGCTTTAGAAAAACCTAACACATCTGGTTTGGCTTGTGAGCCATGTTTACACAACGATCTTGCAATGATGCTAGATTCTTCAAGTGAAGATGAAAGGCATGAGGACACATCCAACATTTTCAAGTTTCAAGGGTGGGTGTGATTTACGATCCTTTAAAAAACAGGTTGCAACCTGAAAAGGCAGCAGCATTACTTTTTATTAAATAAGTATAACTAGTGAACCCGCATGGCGTTAAGACGCCAAAATTGAGTTTAATATTTGAAACAGATGGCAACACTAATCCAGGGGCGGACCCAGCAGCAATTCCTCCCCCCCAAGAATATGTAACATGTATTTCCATAATATTCAACTGAATATCGTGAAATATCATAACAAGAATATATAATAGGTTTGTCCAACAAGCTACAAGCTGTAGAAAAACTCGGGCAAAGTTTAAACTGTGAGCGTATATCAAAGAAACTCGAAATCTTACTTGCGGAGCGCGTATATGTAACTCCAAGTGGCTTCGAGAAGCTTGGGTAACAAACCTAATGAATGGACGCTTTTGAAAATTTTAATTCATGGAAAAAGTGTGTAAAATTTCACTTAAGTTTGAAATTATAGCTGTGTGCTAAGTTCGAAGTATTATGTTATTTAAGTAGGCCTCTCAGTTTTTCGAATTCACTGAATTTGCAAAATTTTTAAATTATGTACTTAGGGCCTTATTCTGTATCACGAACGATAGGCAAAACGAACGATTCGTATCAGGGAAATTCGTTCATCCCTTTTAGAACGAAGAGAGGTCTCAAATGGCGTCGGTTTTTCATTTCCTCGAAATTCAAACCACCGTACACCGCTAAAAAAGGTCGCAACTTCATAAAATAAAAACTTAATGCACATTTAGAATGACGGTGCTGGTCTGATGACCCTCACATTAAAGATCTGATGACCATAACAAAAAATTATTTATTTATAAAAATTATATTATGGGTTTATTCGAAAAAACATATATTCCCATTAGTTATGGAACCCGATTTCATCATGTGACTGTCTTCGCAGTAGTGCATCCTGTTAACCCAGTTCTCCAAGACCTTGTTGATGGTTTCCGGCTCTTTCGTAAGATATACCCGACATACGCCTTAAAGGACTGAATCGTTAATAGATTGTTCGCATTATATCGGTCCTTCACGGCATGGCACAAAAAAGTCTAAAGGCGTGAAATCGCGGCTCCGAGGTGCAAATTGACTTCATCGAGACAGCTGATAACACAATTACCGAACTTTATCGCTAAAAATAAAAATGGAATAGATGGCAACCCTAACAGAAAATATTTTCAAACTAAAGTTTTATTAAAACTCTTTCTTTTGCCACTCACATTTTAATATTTTATTAAAATTGTGTAAAAGCTAAATCAATTAAGCTTTTCAAACATGTGGCAACCTTCTGCGAAGCATTTTCAAACTGAAATCTTTTAAAGCTCTTTCGTCTTATACTTTGAAACATAATTCAACTACCTGAAGATTTAAATTGAATTAAATTTTTTTATCACCCGGCAACTCTCCTAAACAGTTCAGATATAAGTCCTTCCCAAACCCATGAACGATTAAATCACGTCTTTTAGTAATTTGTTTAACTTAATAATTCATTTAAATTTAAATATTTCAACAGCTGGCAATTCTCTTCAAACTATCAAACAAAATTTTGATCTTTAAACTGAAGATATCTTAGCACTCTTTCGTTTAACGCCCATTTTTTAATACTGCATATAACTAAATTCGGCTTTTAAAGCAGGTGGCAGCCCTTTTCAAAACATTTTCAAAATACTACCTTTTTAAACGCCTTTAGTCTGGACTCCTGTGTGGGGAACATTTTGTAAATTACCTATGTATGTAGTTTCCCTATTTAAAATTTAATTTGATTTTTTAAACAGGGGCAACACTCTCACAGTTACGAAGCAAAGCTTTTAATAACCATTTCGACTGATACCTATGGCAACTCTTTCCAAAAAGTAAAACCTCGTTGCACATCTGCAACCAATCCTTTTAATTTGACACCTCATTTTTGAAAATCGAGCGAAGGATGGTGATATGATGGTATTGATTTATAAATAATCTCAACTTGATTTTTTAAAAGGTGGCCATTCTTTCCGGAAAAGTAAAAGTAATTTGATACGTCACTTTTTAAAATCAAACGAATGTTCAGATCTGATGACCTGGACAAAACGTCCTTTTATATATATAGATATAGTTAAATTCGACAGGTTTAAACTTTTCAAAAGTAGTTTCGCGCTAAGATATTCTTAAATATTCTTCGTCTAACATTGCGATACATATTTTAATCAACTGATGAATTAAGTTGAATTATACTAAATAAGCATGTGGCAACTCCGCTAAATATAGTTCAGATATAAAGATTTGTCAACCCTCCTTCGATTAATACCCATATTTTAATAATTCATTTAACTTATTTAATAATTTGAATTTAATTTTTAAACAGGTGGCAACCCTCTTCCAACACCTCAAAAATATTTTGTGTGTTCAAACTAAAGTCTTCTTAATAGTCCTTTGTTTCACATCATTATTTTTACATTTCATATAACTTCTGGATAAGTTAATTAAATTCGACATTTCAAGAAGGTAGCAACCCTCTTCAAAATATTTTAAAACGGCCACCTTCTGAAGCCCCTTTCGTTATGCGCCCATATGTTGAAACATATTTCTCCTAATTAATTTTGTAATAATTGATTTTTTTAGATAATTTGAATGACATTTTTTAAAAGGTGGCAACTCTTTTCAAACGAAACGGTGCTGCTATGACGGCATTGCTTATTATATAGTTTATATTTAATTGTCCTACAGGTGGCAACCCCTATTGAAAAAATAAAACCAGTTTGCACATTGCTATAGGCCAAGCGCTTTAATTTGACACCCCATTTTTTAAAATCGAACGAACGGTGCAGATCTTTTATGCGAATCAAAAAATGCCTTCGCGTATTATTTTGAACTTAATTTTTTAAAAGGTGGCAACTCTTTTCGAACAAGTTAAGCCTTATTGCCCACCTAAAGTCAGAGCCCTTTGATTTGACACCTCACTTTTGAAAATCGAACGAACGGTGAGGAGTGAGTGGGGGGTAGAGCTCCCTGATAAACAAAAAATTTTCAGGTAAAAGTGTAACCGTTTTTACATATTTATTTACATTTTTTTGAACTTAAAAAAATCGTGCCTTTTCATGTATTTTCTATAACTGCATCTAAAAACCAGGTTATACTTAGTAAATTTTTTATGTAAAATACTTCCAGGTAGTTGCTTCTCCATACTCAAATGCAATGTAGTTTAAATATATTAAGGAACCATCATAAAATTAGGACTATTTCGGGATTTTTAACTTTTTGGTATTTTCTTCCCCAACTTTGACTATCTCTGGTGAGAAAATGTACTGAGCTATAACTTTACATTACATAAAAAAATTGCTCATTTAATAAAGATTTCAGAAAGGTGCCACTCTTACTGGTTCGAATGGAAAAAAAATTTATAGCCGCTTTTGTGGGCAAAGGACTGAGACACGCTAGAATGTATTTAATAGATTTAAATTTAAGTTGCTCTTGTTACCTACCAATGACACGCTAAATAGTACAAAGGTTCATTATTACCTGCTCCTGACATTATTTTATGTTTCTTACCGGAATTAGTGAAAGTGCATTTTGTGAAATTAGCCCTTCGAACATTGTGTTATTAATACTATGACAGAGAACACGCAGTATACGTCGCATGAATATGCGGATATTCACCTAATTTACGGTGAAGCTTGCTGTAATGCCAGAGCTGCTCAAAGACTCTATGCAGAGCGATACCCCAATCGTCGACATCCGGGTCGAGAAGTATTCGCCCGGACCCATAGAGAAATATATGAAGGTAAGTGATTTTTACACCTTTCTTGTTTGCTTGCTTGTTAACTATAATTTTTCACTTTTTTAAGGTCGCGTACCTGGAAGGCGTGGCGGCGAAACAGGACGTCCTGCAACGGTAGATGTTGAAGCTGTGTTAGAGGAAGTGGAACTAGCTCCATCGACTTCAGTGAGAATGATGGAAAGACGGACGGGAATGCCAAAATCTACAGTTCACGAAGCTTTAAAAGACCATCGATTTCATCCCTACCACATTNGCAATAGTTTTTCATATAGTTGCATACCTGGAAGGCGTGGCGGCGAAATAGGACGTCCTGCAACGGTAGATGTTGAAGTTGTGTTAGAGG
>NW_016158457.1:97599-103090 GCF_001687245.7 Rhagoletis zephyria
TACAAAATAAATTTATGGTGCGGTATTTTTAATTGTCACACATTGGGACCTGTGGAAGTGCCGCTAACGCTCAACTCTCACAGTTATTCAGAGTTCCTTCAGGAACGGCTTCCAACTCTTTTGGAAGATGTACCCTTAAACCTGCGGCGAAGACTATGGCTGCAAAATGACNCGCTAAATAGTACAAAGGTTCATTATTACCTGCTCCTGACATTATTTTATGTTTCTTACCGGAATTAGTGAAAGTGCATTTTGTGAAATTAGCCCTTCGAACATTGTGTTATTAATACTATGACAGAGAACACGCAGTATACGTCGCATGAATATGCGGATATTCACCTAATTTACGGTGAAGCTTGCTGTAATGCCAGAGCTGCTCAAAGACTCTATGCAGAGCGATACCCCAATCGTCGACATCCGGGTCGAGAAGTATTCGCCCGGACCCATAGAGAAATATATGAAGGTAAGTGATTTTTACACCTTTCTTGTTTGCTTGCTTGTTAACTATAATTTTTCACTTTTTTAAGGTCGCATACCTGGAAGGCGTGGCGGCGAAACAGGACGTCCTGCAACGGTAGATGTTGAAGCTGTGTTAGAGGAAGTGGAACTAGCTCCATCGACTTCAGTGAGAATGATGGAAAGACGGACGGGAATACCAAAAACTACAGTTCACAAAGCTTTAAAAGACCATCGATTTCATCCCTACCACATTCAACGTGTTCAGGCTCTACAGGAAAGAGATTACCTGTCGAGGGTTAGATTTTGCCGTGAAATGTTGCGAATGCATGAATCAGACCCCAACTTTTTTAATAAAATAATTTGGAGCGATGAATCATCATGCAAACGTGATGGTTATTTTAATTTACATAACCTTCACAGTTGGCAGATATACAATCCCCACGAAATGAGATAAGATCGTTCGCAGTACCGGTACAAAATAAATTTATGGTGCGGTATTTTTAATTGTCAGATATTGGGACCTGTGGAACTGCCGCCAACGCTCAACTCTCACAGTTATTTAGAGTTCCTTCAGGAACGGCTTCCAACTCTTTTGGAAGATGTACCCTTAAACCTGCGGCGAAGACTATGGCTGCAAAATGACGGGTGCCCTGCTCACTACGGGCGTGAAGTAAGAGCTCATTTAGACGAAACTTATCCTCGCCGATGGATTGGACGATACGCGCCAATCACGTGGCCCGCTCGATCGCCAGACTGGAATCCATGAGATTTTTTCTATTGGGGCTGTCTTAAGGACAAACTTTATTCAAAAACAATTCAAAACGAAGAGCATTTGCGGGAACAAATAAATGGAGCTGCTGCTGAGATAGCCCTCTGGAGCTTAAGATCTCTAAAAGCGTCTTTTCTTTAAAGGTGCCGAGGTTTTATTAGAGTAGAAGGTCGCCAATTTGAGCATATTTTATCAATAAATGAATAAATTTCTCTTCAAACGACTCATGTATATTTTATTTCACGTGAATCCATGCTTCACAAAAAATATTGATAGATATAGCCCTTGTTATAGACTCTAGTCCGAATTCCGGTAAGNATTTTTCTTCAAACAACTCATGTATATCTTATTTCACGTGAACCCATCCTTCACAAGAAATATTTGTAGATATAGCCCTTGTTATAGACTCTAGTCCGAATTCCGGTAAGTAACACAAAATAATGTCAGGAGCAGGTAATAATGTACCTTTGTACTATTTAGCATGTCATTGGTCGGTAACAAGAGCAACTTAAATTTAAATCTATTAAATACATTCTAGCGTGTCTCAGTCCTTTGCCCACAAAAGCGGCTATAACTTTTTTTCTATTCGAAACAGTAAGAGTGGCACCTTTCTGAAATCTTTATTAAGTGAGCAATTTTTTCATGTCATGTAAAGTTATAGCTCAGTACATTTTTTTTTCACCAGAGATAGTCAAAGTTGGGGCAGATAATATCAAAAAGTTAAAAATCCCAAAATAGTCCTAATTTTATGATGGTTCCTTAATATATTTTAACTACATTGCATTTGAGTATGGAGAGGCAACTATCTGGAAGTACTTTACATAAAAAATTTACAAAGTATAGCCTGGTTTGTAGATGCAGTTAAAGATTCATGTATAAGGCACGGTATTTTTTTAATTCAAAAAAATTTAAATAAATATGTAAAAACGGTGACACTTTTACCTGAAAATATTTTGTTTATCAGGGAGCTCACACCCACAGCGGCCGTAATTTTAGTCCGATTTCAATAATTTTCAACGTTTTGCTTATATGTGGCAAGCAGAATAACAACACCGAGTTTGGTACAAATTGGTGGAACGGTTACCGATTTACAAATATGTGATCATAAGTGGGCGGTACCACGCCCATTTTCCAAAATTTTACCATAAACGTATTTCTTGGTAAAGAATTTTTGCAAGCATCAATTTTGAATAAATTTACTTCAATATTTACTGATTTATCGAAGATTTTGTATTTCTCTAAATTACCGTTATATGGGATGTGGGCGTGGTTATTGTCCGATTTTAAAAATTTTCGGTGATTTTGTATGCTGTACCAAGGCCAACCTCTGTGCCAAGTTTGGAAGAAATTGGTGCAGCGGTTACCAAGATATACACATGTAACCATAAGTGGGCGTGGCTACGCCCATTTTCCAAAAATTTATAATATTCTTATTTTTCGTCTAAAAATTATTGTAAATATCAATTTTGAGTGAATTATCTTCAGTAGTTACTAAAATATCGCAGTTTTCGTATTTCTGGAAATTACCGTTATATGGGAAGTGGGCGTGGTTACAGTCCGATTTCGCCCATTTTCAATAACAACCTACCTTGGATTAAGGGAAACCTACATACCAAACTTCGTTGAGATATCTCAATTTTTGCTCGAGTTATCGTGTACACGGACGGACGGACAGACGGGCAAACGGACGGACAGACAGACATGGCTTAATCGATTTCTTTTTTCATCCTGATCATTTATGTATACATTTGTCTATATCTATCTCGATTCGTTTTGGCTGGTACAAACAACCGTTATGTGAACAAAATTAATATACCCTTGTGCACAAGTGCGCTCGGGTATAATGATTAGCTTTTGCATATCTTTATTTACCCACATATATCACCTAATTTACTTACCAAAATTATTTCGTAAAATTACTTGACATCCGCATCAGCGGATGTTGGCTTTCAGACGTACGCATCAGATATAATTTTTTTTTAATTGGGAAACTTATATGAACCTGACGAATCTTCTAATTCAAAAACTTTTTTCCTATAATTTTCTGAAATGAAGAATCAATATGAATATCCTTATGATCGAACAATGCGTGTTCTCTACCGAGATTTTGCAAGTTCAAAATAAGTTGAAAATATAACGATGGAATGAAAAAAATTATCGATAACATTTTGAATATTTAGCAGCAAATGCAGATGTGCTTAAGAGCGAAAAACACCACACAAGCGGCTTGGCAAACCAAGCGAAATATCCCCTTGCTTAAAGTTATTAATGTTGTGTATGGGGGTGTTTGAAGGCTTGACAAGCCTTTTGAGGGAAATGTGAACAAAAATCCAAATTTTTTGATTTTCTGGCCGCCATGTTGACGTTTCATCAAACCCCTTACGTAGTGTATGATAAAATCTCCTCATTCGTAATGGAATTTTTACCGAATGAGGACGCAAGAGAGAAATCGAAGAAAACCACACCCGTTTACATTGTGAACCGGAAGAAAACTAAAATCCTTTGCTTGAACGAGTCATGTTTGCATGGTTTATGGCGGAATGGTAAAAGTAGGTTTGAAGAATGTTTGACAAGCCGCTTGTGTGGTAAATTTCACTCTTCATAAAACTTCGGAAAGCTTTTTGTTCAACAATTTGCAGTTCGAATTAATAACTCTGTTATGTAAAGCATGGTTGCATTTGTTATCTGCAAATATATCGAGAGAAAATTCCTCAAAANCACTAAAATATTTAAAAATAGTTGCCCGTATTGTAAAAAATTCGTTGTACCTAAACTTTATTGACTGACTGTATTAAGGTAGCTGTGCGGGATTGCATAAAAAAAANACCCGAAATTCTTCACGTTTTGAGGAACTACTCACAAAGTGGCAACACTGTTGTCTAGTAATAGAAGAGTAATAAGACTGTGGGCGTGACCTTGAGCAAGCGATAGTATTCAACACTGTGGCAAAGAACGTAAATGTATAAGAAGCGACAAGCGAAGGAAGTTCGTCTCCCTTTTGACTCTGGCCGCGGCAGATTTTTGATTTTCGCCTCGAATGCGGAAAATGCCAGCAAAACAAGAGAAAAGCGGCAAATGTGAATTTCTTTGATTATTTTGNGATTTAGTGAGAAAGTTGTAATTATTTTGACACTTTTTTTTAATGCCTCTTTTTCTGCAACTGCATTNTCAGTGAATGTGTAAAATACTGAAGTTTATGTGTGTGAAAGTGTCCATATTAACAAAGAACGTAAATTTATAAGAAGCCACAACTCGTTACTTTGAAAAGGCGCCGCGACGATTTTGACCGTATCTGAAAGGTTGAGATGAGGAGTTCGTCTCCCTTTTGACTCTGTCCGCGGCAGATTTTTGTTTTTCGCCTCGAATGCGGAAAATGCCAGCAAAACAAGAGAAAAGCGGCAAATGTGAATTTCNATATCATTATTTTTAAGTGGAAAAATACACCTCAAAATTAATGATAATCTCTGCGCGAAAAAATAAAAATCATAAAATAATCATTATTTGTAATGCCAAAAATAAAAATCAANCCCTATAGGGAAACGAACTAGGGCGGAACTGGTTCGGTTCTAGTGCGTTTGGAACCATGATTAGTACGCGTTAATTCTCTTTTGCATGCTAGCAACTCGCGAATTTAACATTGCGATGTCCTAGGAAGTGTCAATTGTCCCCGTTGCATCCCTTTGGCGCTAGTTCCGAACNTTTTAAAATTTGAAATAAAATAGCCCTGTAGGGAAAACACGAACTACTGAACCAAATTTCTGGTTCAGTACTAGTTCTTTTTCGCCAAAAACGAACCAGTCCGATAGTAAATAGGCCCGAACCAGTCCAAAAGCAGTGAAATGTGGTACTTTCACTAAACTATTTTATTTCAAATTTTAAAAGCAGGGAAGGTAATCATTATGAGTAAAATAATTTAAATCAGCATTTAATCATTATTTTATGAATTATTATTGAGTTTTATTTTTTCGCTCAAACGGAAATAATTATTATTTGATTTTTATTTTTGGCATTACAAATAATGATTATTTTATGATTTTTATTTTTTCGCGCAGAGATTATCATTAATTTTGAGTTTTATTTTTTTACTTAAAAATAATGATAATTTATAAAATTGAAATGGCCATACAGACGCAACCTACTGAAATTATTACCTGAAAAGTTTGGGTCTTATTACGCTTATAAGAGTGCGGCTACCTCNAACTCGCGAATTTAACATTGCGATGTCCTAGGAAGTGTCAATTGTCCCCGTTGCATCCCTTTGGC
>NW_016158457.1:103101-103522 GCF_001687245.7 Rhagoletis zephyria
ACGCTGGTATAGTTTTTGAGTTGCTTAATAATCATTATACTTAGTGATTCCATAAACAAAGGCCAAGATCCTGAAGGACAATTGAGAAAGGCAATGCAGTTGCAGAAAAGAGGTTTAAAAAAAATTGTCAAAATAATTACCACTATCTCACTAAATTTATTTAAAAATGCAAGCCACCAGAGCTACCTTTTTTTNGTTCTAAATTCGACAGATAAGATCTAGTTCGTTTTGCATCCCTTTTTCTATAGTTCCAGACCAGTTCCTGCTTCGCCAGATGAGATCTAGTTCCATCTGCATTCAATTTTTATTGTTTCCAACCTGTTATAAATTCGTCACCTTAGATCTACATTTCTAATCAGGCTTGTCGAAACATTTCCCTTCTATATTAAATACGATCGGTTGAAGGAAGGACAATACAATC
>NW_016158457.1:103532-127982 GCF_001687245.7 Rhagoletis zephyria
CATTCAATTTTGGTATAATGAAGTGCAACTATGAGGAAGCTAGGACTTACCAAACAACAACAAAAAATTGCTAAATATCAATGGTAAGTCCTAGCTACCTCAAACTTGCACTTTGTTATACTAAAATTGAATNGTCGAAACATTTCCCTTTTATATTAAATATGATCGGTTGAAGGAAGGACAATACCATCACAAATGTTTAAACGCATTTATTAAAAATTTATCCACATTAGTAGTAGTAGTAGTAGTACTAGACTTAAGTAGTAAGTAAAAAACAAAAGTGCGTTCTGCTTAAAAGTAAAANGCACTTTGTTATACTAAAATTGAATGAGCTAAAACACTGCGTACTTAACTTTTTTCTAAAGAGTGTAAATTGCAATACATATTTGGATGAAAATTTGCGGAGTTTTCTTTAATTTTGCATAAGGTTTGGAACTCTGACTTTTGGGGTTTTTGGTGTAGAACTAACCATATTTTTATAAAAAATTAGGGAAAAATAAAATATTTAAACAATAGTTGCCGGTATTGTAAAAACTTCGCTGTACCTAAACTTTATTGACTGCCTGTATATCTTATTTACTTAAAAAACAATATGCTTAAATTTAGACAAGTAAGACAAAGTGAACTAATATTTTTACTTTTAAGCAGAACGCACTTTTGTTTTTTACTTACTACTTAAGTTTAATACTACTACTACTACTAATGTGGTTTATAAATTTTTAATAAATGCGTTTAAACATTTGTGATGGTATTGTCCTTCCTTCAACGGATCATATTTAATATAAAAGGGAAATGTTTCGACAAGCCTGATAAGAAATGTAAATCTAAGGTGACGAATTTATAACAGGTTGGGAACTATAAAAAATGGATGCAGATCGAACTAGATCTCATCTGTCGAATTAGGAACTGGTTTGGAACTAAAGAAAAGGGGATGCAGAACGAACTAGATCTCATCTGTCGAATTTGGAACTGGTTCGGAACTAGCGCCAAAGGGATGCAACGGGGGACAATTGACACTTCCTAGGACATCGCAATGTTAAATTCGCCAGTTGCTAGCATGCAAAAGAGAATTAACGCGTACTAGTCATGGTTCCAAACGCACTAGAACCGAACCAGTTCCGCACTAGTTCGTTTCCTTACAGGGAGGTTACTGAAAGTACCACATTTTACTGCTTTTGGACTGGTGCGGGACTAGTTACTATCGGACTTTTTCGTTTTTGGCGAAAAAGAACTAGTACTGAACCAGAAATTTGGTTCACTAGTTCGTGTTTTCCCTACAGGAGACATGGGCACTTTTGCCCGTATGGGCAAGCGAGCCCATTTCGCGGGGGCCCGATCAGTGGAAAATCACGGGCAAACGGGAAGGGGGCACCAAATCTTACTAATACACAGTGTTGCCAGAACTTTTTGGACGAACCGGCTAAATTGGCAAATAAAACCGGCTAAAAACGGCTAAAATGTATGTTGAAGAAAGTCGGACTGACAAGATATATACACGTAGATCCTGTTTTTTGCCCCTCTGAAAGAATTTTAAAAATTTCTTTTGTTTGAAATGCAACCGTGGACACTAGCTGGCAGAAAAACTTGCAAATTTGCGTTCGTACAGAAAATTGCAAGTTTCTCTACATGAGAGAGAATTTGGGAGCATTTTTTCTTACTATCTGATATTTTGAGTGATAGTTCTCGCTGGATTTTCGACGAACAAACCTATTGTTTTCCCTACAAGGCCTTTTCAGACTGACCGATTCTCAATACACTCAAATAGAAACCAAAACACATAAAAATTTCCCTTCAATTTTAAGGCAGTAAAACAACGGCCTTAAGTTAACATCAACCGAGGCCATATGTTGACAAGGGATGCAAAATCACAGTTACACAAAGGAAATGGTCAGATTTTTCAGAAATCCCTTCAATTCTGATGTAAAATATGATGCCAAAAGACTGCAGATCTCCCATTTGGATGACCGGTCATATGACCGGCAGATGTCTCGTAGGGTTCCCAGAGAGTTTTGCTTTACATAAAAATTTGTGCTCTTGTATTTTCATTTTGACTCACTTCAGTGTTGGTTCCTTTAGTTCAAGTTGGCATTCGGTTTTTGGAATTTAAATAAGTTCTCAGCAAAAAAGTTTGTTTAAAAAAATACATATGTGTACATAGTGCTTGAAAATATCAATTTTTCCCTTACCTTAAACCTTTGGGAGTGGGCAAAAATGATGTTTTGTAATTTAGGCAGAATTGAATATACGCTATCTGGGAAGACAAAATGTACATGTAATATTTATTCTGTTTGTTGGCATTATATCCAAACACAAACGCATCTTAAGTGTCTTAACAGTGAAACAATTTCTTATTTTCTAAGTTTGCGAATAAAACTTCACACTTAAAATTAAGACATTTATAACAAACATTTTATGAAGAAAATCCCTTCTTCGTTTAAAATAAAAATAAGCGAAATCGGCCCAATTTCATACAACCCTGCCTGACATGAAAATTTTCTCCACGATAAGGCTAGTAGCCATTTCTAACAGATTTTGGGTCGCTTAGTCAAAAATGGAAACATATATAGATATTTGAAATTTAAGAAAACAAGGCAAATAGCAAAATCGGCTAAAAACGGCTAATTTTTTTCTGCAAAACGGCTAACAAATCGGCTTCCGGCTAAATCGAAATTTCTCCGGCTGTTTGCTATCGCAACCGGCTAAATCTAGCCGCAAAACGGCTAAAATGGCAACACTGCTAATACACGTATAGCAATGAGAGCCACTGCACACGCATTCTGGAGTAAAAAGGCTCACTCTCCCAAACGTACGCCACATACACTCCTCGTCATTTGAATAGCTCAACTTTTTAATCTTTAGTATTTACACTTTTAATTTTGTTTATTTAATATTCATTACATCCGATTTTAAAACTTTATACAGAGTTAAAAATATGTCAACAAAGGGGTACAATAAAGTGCAAGTTTCAAGTGTCTGTAAAATAGCGGTGATATTTGACAATTTTTTTGGTGATAGTGCTGCGCATTTTCTCTCATACAAAGTATGCTCGACAAAACTTTTATATGGAATAAAATGCGCAACACTGTCAATAAAAAATAAATGAATTTGAAAAATCGGGGCTGTTTTAGAGTCACTTCAAACTTGCACTTAATTACACTATAATTGAATGGGCTGCAAAACTGCATATCAGAAATTTTTCTAAAAATATTATTAACTTATTCACTGCAGGTCATTAGGATGGCACACTCCTATGTTGACCTTTTTTAAGAACGGTTTCCAGCTCTCGAGAAAAACGAAAAAATCATATAAAATGCTGCCCAAGAAATGGAAAATAAACTTTCTTTTAAGTTTTAGTTTGTAAAAAATTTTAAAATTGCGTTTACCCGTAGAATATGCTATATCGTCACTAGACACGAATAAAGGCGCGAGCTCAAAAGTTGGCGGCGAAAAAAGACGCATAAAAAAATTTCAGCGTCAAATACTCTTAACATACTTCGCCAAAGTTTTTTATAAGCATCTTTTTTCGCATAATTTTTTTAAACGCTTTTTTTCACCGTCAAAACACCAGCGCGCCTTTATTCGTATTTAGTGACGATATTTTTACAAAAAATTTATATTAAATAAACAAACGGAAAACTGTAAATACTAAGAATTGAAAGGGTGTGCAATTCAAATGACGAGGAGTGTATATAAGCAGATGTGATCACTACCACAAGTAAACGCGAGCTGAAAGCGTGATTGTGTTAGTCAGTGTTGCCATCTTTTGATTTTCAAAAAGCACCAAAAACTTGGAAAAAAGCATTTTACCACACTAAAAGCACCAAATTTGTTTGAATCAAGGGATGCTTTTTTCATAACATAATACCGAAGTACTGCACATTAAAACTGGTATATCTCGAGAAAGAAAAATCGAATCGCAACAAACGAAAATGATGCCCTAATTGGAAATGAGCAAATAATTTGATGTTTTCATTATATAACTTCAAATATCGCTAAAAACCGTGTTTTTGGCACTTTGGGGTTAGGATATCTCAAAATTCTAGTGCTAGAGCAATTGTGAGGCAGATTTGGATTCAGCACCAAGAAACGATGTGTTTTACTCAGGTGGTAAAAAAACAAAATCTATACAAATAATTAGAAAAGAAAAACAGAAATACTTAACTTACTTGCGTACTAGCATTTTCACCGCGAATAGTATTTAACAAGGTGGGTTTGCAACTTCAACTATTTATCAATCATGGTTGTATTTTAGTCCATTTAAATTTGTAGATTCTTATAAATTCAGTGCTGCCACAGCTTTAAATATTTCAAATTATTTCAGGTTTTAACTATCTCGAAGTAATTTTAGTTCAGAAAAAGCACTAAAAAAGGCACTAAGCACTAAATAATTTTTTTTTGGCGTTTTAATATTCAAAAAGCACTAAATTTAGTGCTTAAATCACCAAGTTGGCAACTATGGTGTTAGTGTGACAATTACGTTTGAATGAATTTGCGTTCGCTTTGTTAAGAGCGAAATACACAACACAAGCGGCTTGACAAACCAAGCGAAATATCCATTTGTTTCAATCCATTTGTGTGATCTATGGGGGTGTTTGAAGGTTTGACAAACCGCTTGAGGGAAATTTGAGCAAAAATCAAAATTTTTTGATTTTCTGGCCGCCATTTTGACGTTTGATCAAACCGCTTGCGATGTGGATGGACCAAGTGAGGACGTAAGGGAGAAAAATGAAAGAAAACCAACATTTTTAACAGTGTGAACCGGAGGAAAACTAAAATTCTGTGCTTGAACGACTCATGTTTGCATGGTCTATGGCAAAATGGGAAAAGTATGTTTGACAAGCCGCTTGTGTGGTGTATTTCGCTCTTNATAACTGTTGCCAACTTTGTGCCTTTCGCAAGAAATTAAGTGCGTTTAGGGAATTAAAGGCGAAAATTTTTTAGTTTAGCTCTTGTTTTGTTCTTTGGGGCCCTTTTCAAGGCAATTTTATAATAAAAACGTGATTCTATGGTGACATTGTATTTGACTTACACATATGTTAGTGTTTGGCCGAGCTTCTCCTCTGGATAATATGCTCCAAGATAATCCAAACGCAATATTTTCACAGAGTCTCTATCATGGAATCCATAGAATATTCTGCTAATTAGCTGGGTGTGCGCATCTGTACAAAAGTAAGCAATTGCATGAAAATAAAGCCTCTAGAAAAACCAAGTTTTGGAAATTGTTTTACGAATAAAAAAACATTTTGCAAATTAAATTTATTAAATTGATTAACTGCGCATAGTTGGGAATATTTACAAGTTTCATTGTGATTACTTAAAATATTTGAACATACAGCTTTATATGCGAAAATACCATTAAACACAGCAACACAAAATTGGTGTTTTTTTTGGGGGGAAAATTGCGCTATTTTCAGAATTTTGGTGCTTTTTTAAATAAAAAACTTGGCGATCAGGGCTGCCAACTCGGCTCCAACCGTGGCATTTTTGGCACTATTTTACTTGAATAGGCACTGAATTTTTCAATTTTGTACAAAGTGCCAAAATGGCACTTTCGAAAAAAAGCCAAATTTAAATACATTTTTGTGAAATCCTTTGCGTGTACTTCTTTTTCTCAACTAAAATTTTCTAATTTCTATAGTGTATACAACTGGTTTATCTTACTTTGACATTGGGCTTTTGTTTTAATTTGTCTAATTTTAATGCTAATGGGAAGAACTAAAGAGAATGACACCTTTTTTGGCACTTTTAATTTTCTATTTGGCACGTTTTAGCACTTTTTTATCCTCAATATGGCACTTCATAGCTATGTATGTTTGGCAGCCCTGTTGGCAAATTTGATCACTAGCTGACCTTCACCGAGCGCTCTTTGCTGGGTTCGGACTACAAAATTGAAGTAAATATCAAGTTAGTAGATGTGCATTTCTTACCTTTATAAAAAACAATTCATTTCTCCTCGTATCCTTGTACAAATAAGGAGCTAAAGCGGCCTTATAAGGGTCGATATCTGTAGACTGGAAAATCGACCAGCTAGTGGTTGAGATGTCATTTACACGGGTCGATTTTGGTTGAACGACAAAAATCTACTAGAAAATCGACCCGTGTAAAGGCGCCTTAATCCAGCGAGCAATTATCATTAAAGTTAAAATGCCTTGGTTAAAATTAATAAAAAGTTATTTCATTCTTTCTTTACCGGGACAATTGTTACATCGGTGGGCAACGACGCAATTACAGAACTTTAGACAGAGCAATATTTTTCGATCGGGTTCAAATCGGGCGATTGTGAGGGCCTATTCACGAATTCAAGTGTATTTGCAAAGTTGCTGTAGCTCACCAATGTAAAAACCGTGTCGATAAAAAGGTTAAATATAACTTTTAGTTTGCTATTAAAATCCCCACCTCCTTCCTATTTGAAGAGTAAATTTGTTGATGCAACAAAACGGAGCTGATTTTCAGTTGATCGAAGTAGAGGACTAGGTTTAAAATTTTTTCGACAAAACGGAACAAATCTCGCTATCGGAGCTAAGTCCGAACGATGGCTTATTGTGAATATGAGGAAAATGTATGCTCTTTGTTTGGTAAACAAAGTCAGTATTACCGCAGCCGTACTGCGATGAACATGATGTCGGTGGGATATAAATAATTTTTTCGCAACTTTTCATACCCTTCCTCCCGTAAACTGTTTTTCCCTTTCTCCAGCCCGCGCTCGCACTTTCGCCACTGCGCGGGCAAAAAAGTGCCCATGTCTGCTCTAAAGCAACACATTGTAACCTTTAAAAAGCAAAAATCTAAAAGGTGGTGTTTCCGTTAAAGTGATGTGTGATGAGTTTAAAATAAACAAATCAACTGTTATCAGAATTAGTCAAAATAAAAGCAAAATTAAAGATAAAAAATATACCTAGAAGCCGGTCTTGGGAAACGGCAAACTTTAAAACAGTGCGAGTACCCAAAAAGGAGTTACACAAATGGTTTTATTTTGAGAGAAAGTAAAATGTTCCCGTATCTGTCCAATTTGTGAAAGCTAAAGTCAGTAAGTTACATAAAAATACCAACTGAATAATTTGCCAGACAAGACATACATTTCTGTTTTGTCTGGTCCATTTCTCGCTTGAGCAAATGCATCCGGGACCCACAAATTTCATTCTTCTTATTTGGCACCATAACCGCCTAAGTGATTTTGGCCGAGTCCAAAGCAGTACGTTAGTTGATTATCTTCTGTGCCAACTGGCACCTATTACAAATGCCAAGTGAAGCGAAGTCCTTCTCCACTTGGACTTTCCATCGCAGTGGTGGCCTTCATCTTCCACCATCGCGACCCGCGTTGAATACCCTCAGAGCTGGACCGTTTCTGTCCATTCGCACGACGTGACCAAGCCATCGTAGCTTTTGTGTTTTGACTCGCTGCTCTATATCCATGCCGTTGTAAAGCTCATAGGGCTCAGTTTACATCGTCTTCGGTACTTGCCGTCGCCAATGCGTAACGGCCCATAAATCTTTCGCAGAATCTTTCTCTCGAACACCAAGAGCCGCTTCATCAGATGTTTCCATTGTCATAGACGGTTATGCTCTAACTATTTGTGAGATAACAGGAAATACTTGGTTTTTCACCATCAAACCCACATGCTTTGCATCTCTTTCTAATTCCGAGAAGGCAGAACAGACGTAGCCCTTATTTCAACCAATGATGTCGATATCCTCGGCATACGCCAGCAATTGTACGCTCTTGTAAAGTATTGTGCCTGAGCGGTTCACTTCTGCGACTCTTATTATCTTCTCCAATATCAGAGTAAAAATATCACATGAAGGTTAGTCACCTTGTTTGGTATCAAATGGGTAGAAGAGATCCTTCTCAATTCTGACATAGCTGGTAGTATTGCTCAACGTCATTTTACATATCCGTATTAGTTTTTCGGGGATATTCAGACACCACGAAATAAAGACAACTTCGTTTCGTGCTGTCGAAACCGGCTTTAAAATCGACAAATAGAAGATATGTGTCGATCCTATTCTCAAGAGTCTTTTCCAAGTTTTAGCGTGTTGCGAATACAAGATTTATGGCGGATTTGGCAGATCTGAAGTTCGTTGTTGGTGGGGTTCAGTACTTCACACAACACGCTCAATAAAATACTGGGCACCCATAGCGGGGTCGCCTTTCTTGTGGATTTGGCAGAGCACAATTGAACTCCAGTCGTCGGGCATGCTCTTTACCAACACCCCACCTTCGTACTTGAATAGCTCGGCTGGCAGGCCGTCAACTCGAGCAATTGTTTGTAATTTTGTAATTTTTCAGCATAATCGCTATTCGTACACCGTCATCGACGTCTTCTCCACTACTTTCAGTGCCACTGCCAGTCAAAAGGATCGAAAAGTGTTCCCTTCATAATTTGAGTAAATTCAGGATATCGGTCACTAGTTCGCCATGGTTGTTCCTACAGGAGTCTTCAAACCTTCCGTAAGTCACCTAGCTCTCTGGTAAAAATTTCCGATGTTATTTCTGACGGCCAGCATTTCAAGCTCTTTGCACACATGTAATGAGCGGAAAATGTGCTTTGCTGCACGAAGGCGGATGAGTATCTTGGCTGCAACAAGATAGTGGGGCGAGTCGATATTTGGCCCTCGGAGTGTACGTATGTACATCTAAAACACTGGAAGTGTGCTTTCCGTCTATCACAGCATGCTCGGTTTGGTTTCTCGTTTTTCGATATGGAGACAGCCGTGTAGCTTTATGGATCTTTTTATGCCAGAACCCAGTATTTCAAGCGTTCATAAAATATATCCTTGGAAGCCTCGTCCTTCTCTTCCATAGAGGCGATCGTTCGGTGGACGCCAGTACTCTGCAAGGGAGTCGCTCTCCCACCATAAATCCTATACCGAATTTGCGCTCCTTTACGGTGCAACTGTAGTAGACGTCGCAAGGCTCCACGCCTACCTTGACTTGCCTCGTCAATCGCATTTCATGCATGGCGGTGATGTCAGCCTTTATTTTCCCGAGGACATCAACCAGCCGGGCAGAGGCACCTTCCCGATTAAAAGTCCTTTCTACTTTTGCCGTGATCGTCATCAAAAAAGGATATCATTCGAGGCATGTGTTTTTCATTGGGCAGAGATTTAACGTGGCGAGAGCCAAACCCAGCGCACGCAGAGTTTCACTCCTCCTCACTTTAGCTCATTCCCAAACGGGTTTTTAGTCGCTACCCAGAGGATACGTGGATATAAATATCCGGACGTAGTCAGCTGCGATTTCAACCGGAAGCTTATGAATCACTTCTGGCCACTCCCAGGTGAATGGCAGTCAAAAGCTTTGCAGTACTGGGAAATGTAAAGAACATAGTGGTCAAAGCTGAATATCTCAACTAAACCCTGATGTATTCTTTAAATTCATAGCTATACGTACCTCTATAGTAAACCGAATAGCCGGCCAAGGCGTTATTCTAAATAAAAAATAAAAAATATAAAATTTTCCGTATACTCTGTAATATTCCTCCGCACTATTGTGAGATGAATTAACAATTTATACATCGTAGCAATCACAAAAACATCTTCTCTTAAATGGCATACGTATGTATAAAAATGAGGGCCTATTCAAAACTTTGAGTATGCAGATTATTTGCCGGTATATTAATTTTTTATTTTGTCGCACCGTGTAATAAATAAAAAAATCATTAAGGGCCGTTAACGTATCCATTTTAAAGTATGTATAGTTTAATCATTAGTTAAACTTAACTACAGAAAATTCTGCGTAATTTTTCTGTAATTAAGTTTAACTAATGATTTAACTATAATAGATATATAAATAGATATAAATAAATAAATAGATATATTTTCAGCCCCTAATATTATATTTTTATTATAGAAATTTATGTGGTCTATGTGTTTTCTGCCATCTGCTGTAATTACGTAAGACGTAAACGTCTTGGCTGTTCACCAAACTGGTCTATAGTTTTATCAACTGGTACTCTGATACAAACTTACGATGCACGCTTAGAAGACACAAACCTAAAGACAAAGTAATAAACAATTGAACTATAAATTTATTTAGTAGTTTGCCGTTAGCGAGAATAGTTTGAAACAAAACCGGATGATCCACACATTCACCTTTTAAATCAATTTATCCGGCTGCAAATTCCGCCAGATAGGAAAACATTTGTTGCCACCCGCATCCGTATTAGTGTGAAATTCTGCCCAAAATTGCGTTGCATTATATATATTTCTATTTACCAAATTAATTCTATTATACTGAATTATAAAGTTTTTTTTCGATGATAGCATCACTGCAATTAAAATGTTTTAGAACATCTTCTATCTCCTCATGCGTTGCACATAAAATATTGCCCACTAGAAACTTATTATCTTTTTTAATCGTATCGAAATTATCTGGTAATTTAAAATACATATGGATGTACTAAATTGTATAAGGGAAAAAGCTAAAAATCCGTCAAAAAATTTCTCAAAAAGCTGGATTTCCCGCTTCCCGCAGTTTCTCATTTCCTGCCGCTAAATGGACTTCGAAAAAGCCAGATTTGACGCGAAAAGAGCTAAATTGGCAGTCCTGATAATGACAAGTAGTCAGTACTAATTTGTACAGGAACCTGAAATTTTTTAGTGGAAAGGTGTAACCCAAAAACTTTGCAACAGAGCACTAAACAGAGAGCGTAACAACACGGGAGAGCTGCAAAATCTTGCTAGTGAAGTTTTTACTAGCTACTTTCTGCTAGCAGAAGAAGAGCGAAAGAAGAACAAGAATAAATGTCAAAAGCCGCCATTTGTTGAATTGGTAAAAAGTAAACACAATCACATTCTTTTAAGTAAAAGAATTAGTTAAAGTAGACTGAGTGGAAATCAAAATATTAATGACTGTGTAAGTGCTTGTGTGTAAAAAAAAATAATTTAAAAATGAGGAATGTCAAATCAATGTAACAACTGTTCATATGCAAGTTTTATGTTTTTTTCCAGGGACGGTAATCATTATGAGTAAAATAATTTAAATCAGCACCTAATCATTATTTCATGATTTTTATTTTTTTCGCTTAATGATAAAAATTATTATTGAGCTTTATTTTTGCTCAACGGAAATAATTATCATTTGATTTTTTCGATTACAAATAATGATTATTTTATGATTTTAATTTTTTCGCTCGGAGATAATCATTATTTTTGAGTCTTATTTTTCCACTTAATAATAATGATTATTTATGAAACTGAAAAGGCCATAGAGACGCAACCTACCGAAATATTGAAATGAAAATTTGGTATTAATTCATTTGATTAGGGTGTCACTAGTTCTGAAAAGGATGCGTCGGAAATCACGTTGGTATAGCTTTTGAATTTTTTGAATGATCATTATTCTTAAGTGAAAAAATAAAACTCAATAATAATTATTCTCTTTGAGCGAAAAAATAAAAATCATAAAATAATCATTATTTGCGATCGAAAAAATAAAAAATCAAGTAATAATAATTTCCTTTGAGCGAAAGAATAAAATTTAAATAATAATTGTTATTTTTAATTTTTATTGATTAAACCCGAAAAATAAAAATCATTGTAATTTTCAGTAGGACGTACGAACACAAATACGTGAGTATAATTAAGATTGTTTTACGACGATTACAACTTGTTGACTTTTTTGATTAAAATTAAAAAAATAATGATTATTTTCGTTCCTGTTTTTACAAGCTTTTATTTTCTGATAGTTTTCTTTTCTCAATTTTACACGCTATTTTGCTTTCACGCTGCAATTGTTTTTTACTGGAAAAGTTGTTATACAAACTAATTGATGATTTGTTGAGAGCAAAGCCAGACTTCATTTAGTGCCGGATTTCAAAGTGAACTAGTACATATCGACAGCTGAGTGGAAGATCGACCTATCTCAGCAGCCAGTTCAAAAACGCCCTATCTCAAAAAACTTTTCAAGAACGCCCTGTTTCAGCATTCAGTTCAAAAACGCCCTATCTTACTTCACAATGTATTGAAAATGTGCTGATATAGGGCGTTTTTGAAACGAATTCTGAAATAGGGCGTTCTTGAAAAGTTTTTTGAGATAAGGCGTTTTCGAACTGGCTGCCGAGATAGGTCGATCTTCCACTCTGCAGTCGATATGTCCTCGTGTGTACATCTGCTGTTTGTTTCTTTGTAAAGGCCTGTTGCATATCTTAGAAACGTTTGCTGTTCTAGAGATGTTTGTTTCTATTTTAATTGTGCCGTCAGTGCCCGTCTTGTGATATGTAATCGCATTAACCCAATTAAATGTACACTAATGAAAAGTTCATTCCATTCAGCAGCAGCAGTACGGAGTTAAGCTTGAACCACATTGGAAACGACGGGCCACGGGCTACAGCTTTCAATTTGTCATATTCATTATCTAATCGCTTTGTCGATAGTGACATGCATTTTTTGAACGCGGCAGTGTCATCATGTATTTGTATGTGTTTGACATACAAGAAGACTAAGAACCTTGTCTGTCGCTAGAAAAATACAAATAGATCTAATTTGGCCATAACCACAGTCGTGGTGTAGTTCTGTCGCCGCCAAAATAATTACCTACATAAGAGTACGTGTTAAAATAATTTGACAGCAGTGGTCGGTAGTCCGTCGTGCCCAATGTGTTTCAAGCTTTAATGTGTATGAGTGTGCTGTTTGAAAAGGCTGAAGTGGCGGGTTACAACATCACTCACAATCAGATATTGAATTGTCTTTATTACAACGCTTTTATCAACTTGCAATGTTGTGTTCCAGAAACTTTCAATGTTGTGTTCCAGGAGCTTTCAATGTTGTGTGTCCGACACCATAAAGCAAAGCTTTGAAAAGCTCCTACAAAAAAGCATAGTGAATAGGGCGAGGTAGAGACATCTAGATGTCGCCCTATGTACTACGTTTGCTACACCGGAAATAGACGACACGCCATTCTTTAAATAAAATTAATTGGTGCTCGTTTGTATGTACATACATATGTAAATGCATGTGTGTGCACCTTTCTATTAATATCGTTGAATTATTTTAATATCTATTGCAAAATTTTATTCAGACAGGACTAAAAAGTAGAAAATAAATAATATAAAAAAAACTTTTTAATATACAACGCTTTTATAAATGGACTAAAAAGTAGAAAATAATACTTCTCAGTCCCATAGAATTTGTTTTGATAACTTTTGATTTTGAAATTTTAGCAAAAGTCATTATAAACAATCTATGAAATTGAAAATGAAAAGCGTGGGGCGCATGTAATACACTTGAATTGATATGAAAAGTAATATATGTATGTATGTATGTGGGTATATGAATAACGACCGCTTAAAATCGATTTCAAAGTTCTACTTTCGCTGTAGAAATTTTAGGTCTACGTTATGTAGTTTGACTATTGTCAATTAAATCGAATGCTTTGTATTGCATGCGCTCCACGTTTTTCATTTTCAATTTCATAGATTGTTTATAATGACTTTTGCTAAAATTTCAAAATCAAAAGTTATCAAAACAAATTCTATGGGACTGAGAAGTATTATTTTCTACTTTTTAGTCCATTTATAAAAGCGTTGTATATTAAAAAGTTTTTTTTTATATTATTTATACTTTTTATGCTTTCCGTTCACTATTCGCTGGCTGGGGGCAGATGCATGTGAGCCGTCATTGCCGCTATAAAAACAGTAGCAACAGAAATACACATACACAGTTACTACCACGGGCGTAGCCAGGTAGGGGCAAGGGGGGACCGGGGGAACGGGCCCCCCACAGCTACATAACGGAGGAGAAATATTCAAAAATCAATAAATAAAAGATACAAAATTGTATGCGTAATCGAATTCGTAATTGTGCTCTCAATTTCCACATAAGGCCTGCATTTTTCATCGTGTATACAATGAACTATGTAAGGACAGCGTTAAGCATTGAATAGATACAGAATTGAATGAAACTTTGAGCTTATTTGACCGTTGAAACACAATACCGGCGAACGGCGAAATTTCGCCCAGTAGAGCGACAACGTCAGCAACTTTCACCCAAAAATTTCGCTCACTAAAACACAACTACAACGACAATGAAATCAGCTGCTTATGACAAGGTACAATTAAAATTTTTACAAATAACGAGATTATTAATTTCTAACAAAAACTAATGCGGTATTTTTCAAATCCGCCAGCGACGACAATAGAACTAAGTGTATCGTCGCGAACAGTCGTCGTTTGCATTGGTTTTGCGCGTTCTCATATACGTCAGTGTGTTTTAAATTTTCGCCGACATTAGTTGCGTTCCTTATCTCCCAGAAATAGTCAGAAAAAGTCCAAAGTAGTCAGATTTAGTCCAAAAAGCGTTCCTTAACTCGAAAGTGACAGCAAAAATGAGAGAGCAACACTTAGTGAGAGTGACTCTCTTCAGTCCGAAGTAGTCAGATTTAGTCAGAAGAATTTTTTCTGGCAAAATCCTGAAAAGTGTCAAACTCAACTGAATTTAAATTAACGGAAATTACAGAATACAGAAAAATTGAGAATAACCTAAAAAGTAAAAAAAGTGAATTGAAATTGGAAGGAAGCAAAAAATAATTGATATAGTAAGTGTTTATTGTGCTTGTACATGTGTGAATTTGTTTTGTACATACATTTCCATTCTTATTTGACGTTAGTGTTGTTGTTGCCATTCTTTGGACTAAAAATTTGGTTTTTTGCGTTCCTTTACTTTTTTCTGTTATTCTCTTTTAGTGAGCGCATTTTGCTTATGCTCTGGCATTTTGACACTTTTCAGATTTTAGTCCAAAAAGATAAGGAATGAACCTATTGTGTTTCAACGGTTACCATTCTATGATGAATAGGATGGAAAAACCCAACGAGAAAACCACTTCCTCTTCCGCTAAGTCTTGTTGTGAATGACATAAACGAGGTTTCAGTAATAAAGAAATACTATTTCTACCCTAAAAAATGTGACAAACTTTTTTTCGCGAATCAACGACACGCCAGAATTATGCTCTTAATATATCACGTTTGTATGAAACAAGATGATAGTAAAAATATAAGGCTATCAGGAAATTTTCCTGAAGTTGTGAAAGCTTTAGAAAAGTTGTCAATTCAGGGAAACTTTTCCACAAGAAAGTCTGCGTATCAATTCTGTGATGCTATAACAAGGCCGATGCTCATCATTGCTTTAATGACAATTGCTAAATATTCAACGTTGCTGGAGCCTACTGCAAACATTTTGCAAATGAAGACAATAACTAGACCTCATCGCCGTTGGCTAGCATATTGAACATATTTTGGAGGTGGTTAAGAATGATCGTAAGAATACAGAAGGAGTCACTACGGAGTTAATTAAAAAATTTCTGATGATAACAGCCGATCTAGGAGTTGAAATTTCTCTACCACGTTTGGCAGGTAAACAAAAAAACAGAAGTAACCCCATCGGTCAATGGAAATGAGTACTGGCGACGATCTATAACAAAACCGTATCTGGATTCATTAACGGCCTATTTACAACTACGCTTTTTCAATAAAAAAATAATCCAGATTTTTCGCTGTCTAGATTGCGCCCATTGTATTCGATTATGTTTCAGAACACGAAGCATTTCCAACAGATCTATGATCTAGTTATGGTATAATTCATGGAAGAAAGAGAAAAAGAACTTGTCTGAAGAAGATTTGACGGATGCTGAAGTAGTATTTATATCTATTTAAAGAATAAAACGAATTTCTACCAGCGATAAATATGTGTATTTCCATTTTGAGCGTTTTTCCGCGCACAACAACGACTGTGGAGGGATCGTTTAGTACACTTCGTAGAGTAAAAATCTGGCTCAGAAGCACAACAGGAGAAGAAAGGCCTTCTGGACTATGCCTCATGAGCGTGCATAGAGAACTCGTTACCGAAAACCGCGAGATGATTCAGGAGGAAATAATCGAAAAATCTGCTGTAAATCCGAGACGTTTGTTATTAGCGTAAAAATGATTAAGTAAAAAAAATATCAAAAAAATTAACAAGTATATTTCGTTTTGCCCCCGCCCCCCATACATCAGATCCTGACTACGCCCTTGGTTACTACTTATGGATACACATATATATGTATGCTCTTGAATGCACCACCAAAGTTCCTGATAAATTTCTCAATTCTTCCCCGCCACTTGAGACTCAAAATTTAACTGTGTGAATTTGGGCTGAAGTGTGGAGTGGAAGAAAGGAATGTGTAGGCGTAGTAGCAGCCGCGCAGGTGAAAGTACGGTGGCGTGTTATGATCCAGAGATGTTGCTGCTAATGCTTCTAATGTGTGCGATCATTATATGGCACAGGGTCAGTCGGACTCGTTACGACGCCATTAGGGCGTGTGATTTTGTGAGTTGTGTCACTGTTGCCGGGAATGGTGAAGGCACGTTCTTAGTAGGGCTACGATCAGGGCTGCCAACTATTCTTATAGCTAAGGAGCCATTTTCAGGATAAAAAAATGCCAAATAAAAAAATAGTAGTGCCAAAAAAGTTGCCATTATTTTTAATCGAAAGATTATATACATATTTTCTTCCCATTTAGCAATAATATAATATAATAAATCACATTTCCAAAACAAGAGTGCAATACCAAAATAAGATAAATTAGTGGTATAAACTTTAGAAACTAGAAAATTTTTGTTGATGAAAAAAAGTACACGCGAACGATTTCACAAAAATGTGTTGAAATATTAATATCTTTTGAAAGTGCTGTTTTGTCACCTTGTGCTAGATTTAAAAACTAGGTGCTGTTTAGCTGAGGGAGAGCGGGAGACCAGGTTTAGGCGTTTGGTCGAGTTAGAGGAGATAGGGATTACCTTTGTGAGTGTTGAGGTATCGAGCTCAATGAGCCCACATGGTTTATAGGTGCACATCAAATCAACCACGTACTCCTTATGCCTGATATGCGAGAGAGAGAGAAAGAGAGAGATATGCGAGCAGGCTTATGAAGCAGTAGCGCATGATGTGGCCCTTCTACCCACGATTGAGAGAATACAAAGGTTGCGCCGATCTCGGACCGCTATTCCTCTCTTAACGAATTTGACAGAATCGTTGTTTGCATGACGTCACACTGGTGCAACTTGTTTACGTTTTCCTTGCAACATTTTTTCTTCTTCTTCCATTCTTGCTCACGTTTTGGCATTTCTCTCTCGCAATTGCACCAGTGTGACGTCACACAAAAGTTATTCTCAAAAATCCTCTCTGATCGGCGCAATCTTGTATTCTATCATTCTTGCCTTCTACCATTTATTTATTGGGGGACTCCATTGGAGGGGTCATGCCCTAGCTGCCGTATGCTGCCGTGCAATGAGCTGGGATTTATTTTGGGGAGACTCCCTTGGAGGAGTCATGCTCTAGCTGCCGTAGGCTGCTGTACAATGAGCGGGTATTTATTTGGGGGGACTACATTGGAGAAGTCATGCTCTAGCTGCCGTAGGCTGCTGTGCAATGAGCTGGGATTTATTTGGGGATGCATTAATGCAGAGCCCCTGTGTGGCCTGCAAGCCGTAGCTTACTACCATACCAAAAAATACTCCGGGAGTGGAGTGGGAGCGATGCTTAAAGCACCGTGTGATAGCCAAGCTGGGTTAGCGTTGACCATGGCAGGAAATGCCAGCGACTTATCACTTCACTAAGTTCCGCGAAGAGATATTAGAGAATTGCATAAAAAGTGCATAGCCAATTAAGAAAGAGCGAATTACTTTTAAACACAAGTGCGTGTTTGTTCGCTGCACTTGGTTTTGTGCGGGAGTGCAATACAAGTGCGTGTGTGTGTTCGCTGCACTTGGTTTGTACGTGAAATGCAATACAAATGCGTGTGTGTGTTCGCTGCTTCTTTGTTTATGCGGGAAATGCATGTCGCTTAAACATCCTGGCCCCCCTAGACGACTTGATCGTCTAGTGGACTGTATCATAAGCCGCGGGTGATCCGGCTCGAAGGACCATGTTTAGCTGAGGGAGAGCGGGAGACCAGGTTTAAAGGNTTTACATACATACATGTTTATGTATATGTTTTTATTAAGTTTCCTTAAGAACTTCTTGTGTATGTACTACAAGGTAGCATCAGTCCCTCCCTCAAATAGTCAAACAGAGCCTTAATGAGGCTCGTAATTGTTTTTATGCGGCTCCAATTCCCCCTAGCAAGGCAAGTGTAGTAAAGTGGTGCCACATGGTCCATATATGGCCGCAAAGTCTTTAACATGATTTGTATTATAAAACGATGGGAAAGTCATTTTGTAGCTGACATTGTTAGATAATACATTTACTGCTCATGTACTTATCGCAACCTAAATCAAAAACAGCCACAACTCAAAAAATCTCAAATGTTCAAGAGAGAATACAAACTGTTAATGCTGCGCATTCAACACAAGCAAAACCAAAACCGTCTTAAAGTATTTTTTCAGTTAAAGAAGATGGTGATGAAGTAGAAATTTTAGCGGACGTTAGCTATGTGAGCTCTTTTGTTTTGAAAAATTTTGTGTTGTGACTGTTTAAAAGTTGCGTTCCCCAACTTTTCTATGTTAAAATCTGTAAAACTGTCAAAAGGCAAAAGAAGCCAGAGAACCGAGTACGGGAACGTTTTCTGGTAAATTCTTGTAAATTCTTGCAACTTCTTGCGAGTTAGGGTTCGCGAATGCGAATTTTCGGAATGGGAATGTGCGAATGCGACTGTTAGGAATAACATTAAAAAAGCTATAATCAACTTAAGTCATCGTTTTTATTACCTAAAAATTTTGGTTATTACAGTGAAACCCGCTTAAGTACCCCACGCTTAAGTACCCAACCCGCTTAAGTAACCAACATTTTTGGGCACCGTGAATATTTTGACGTAATCTGAAGAAAATCCCTCTCTTAAGTATCTCCCCGCTTATTAACCCAACCCGCCTAAGTACCGAAATTTTTCGTACCCTATTTACCATTTTACTTATAATTTTCCCCTTTTAAGTGCTCCCGCAACACATTCAGCAAAATAATTCTAAAATAAATAATATAAAAAACTAGTAGAAAATAAATAATAAAAAAAAACTGTTTAATATACAACGCTTTAATAAATGGACTAAAAAGTAGAAAATAATATTTCTCAGTCCCATAGAATTTTTTTGATAACTTTCGATTTTGAAATTTTAGCAAAAATCACTATTAACTATCTATGAGATTGAAAACGAAAAAAGTGGAGCGCATGCAATACAAAGCATTAGATTTAATTGACAATAGTCAAACTACATAACATAGACCTAATTCTAATTCTATAGAAAATGTACAAATTTGAGATCGATTTAAGCGGTATTTATTCATACATCCACATTAATACATATATTACCCTTCATATCAATTCAGGTCTATTATATGCGCCCCACAATTTTCATTTTCAATCTCATAAATGGTTTATAATGACTTTTGCTAAAATTTAAAAATCAAAAGTTATCTAAACAAATTCTATGGGACTGGGAAATATTATGTTCTACTTTTTAGTCCATTTATAAAAGCGTTGTATATTAAAAAGTTTTTTTTTATTATTTATTTTCAACTTTTTAGTCTTGTCTGTATAAAATTTTGCAATAGGTATTAAAATAATTCAACGATATAAATAGATTGGTGCACACACGCATATACATATGTATGTATGTACATTCGACTGCATCACTCCCCATACAAAAAAACCGGTACTGTAATTCCATTGGAATTATAAAATCTATTATATTTGAAGACACCCCCCAAAATGTTTCGGAAAAATATTAAGATTTACGTGAGCTGGGCCGATTTGAAAATACCTCCAAAAATGGAGGTTTTTATAAATAAAATTGTTTCTTAAAGATTTTTTTTAAATCCCCTCAAATGACAAAACGGTTTAAGCTTAAAAAATTTGCATAAAAATATTTTTAAAAAATTTAAAACGGAATAGCAATAATCAGATTTTTGATGATGTTTTTTTTAACTTTTTTCAGAGATTGGTATAAGAAAAAGAGAAACTCTTCCGATTTACGCTTGTGAGGTGCCATTGGAAAGATATTTTCTCACCTTTTTATTTCTTTAGTAAACTCATTCAAACGATGAAAGAGAAAGGTAGGATGAACGGAAGTATTTGTACGGTATTTGAAAAAAAGGGGACACGAATGACTTTTTTTTGGGCAGAAATAAAAACAGTGGGAAAATACCTTTTTACTGAGATCCCATAAGTCTAAATCAGAATAGTTTTGCCGCGTTATTCAAGAGTTTCGTAAATCAATCTTTGAAAAAAGTAAAAAAAACAGTATCAAAAATCTCAATATTACGATTCCGTTGAAAAGATTTTTAAATACTTTTATGCAGATTTTTAAAGCTTAATCTGTTTTGTCATCTGAGGGGACTTTTTTTAAAAGTTCTTTAAGAAACTATTTTTATTCATAAAAACTCCATTTTTGGAGGTAATTTCAAATCGGTCCTGCTCACTTAAATCTTAATATTTTTCCGCATCGAGGTACTTAGCGGGTTCTTTTAAGTACCCAACCCATGTAAGTACCTCAAAAAGCTGAAATTTTTCATGAGGTACTTAAGCGGGTTTTACTGTATTAGAACATTGAACTAGTGCTTAATCTATACAGTGTTTTAATCTAGTAGCCAAAGTTCAAAGGGGTATATTATATTTAAACAGAGTAATTTTGCTGCCTTTTCTCCCATGAGGCGATTTCTTAGAGGCCCGTATATATCATTGCTGACTTGAAACCCTGGCGAGTGGAGCGCTCAAATATTTGCAGGCCGGACTTACCAATTTGTCGTATTTTAGTTTAGTTTTCCACCAATAGAGAGGATTTTCATCGAGATGAGCCCGGTTTTCTTTAAGATAGGCCTTCAATTGAGCTTTAATTTCACATTTTTTAATGTCTCCAGATTTTACATCCGTGACTCGCTTTCGCTATAGGAATCTGAAATTATTTCTAGGCTGCTTATAAGACTTTTAGTAGTACTTGTTGAACGCCCACCAATGGTGCTTGATATAATACTTACCGACTAAAGCTAAAAGCCGGTTGTTGACGCCACTGTCTAAAATATATTATATTATACTAGAATAATCTAGTATTTTCATTTTTATCGATAAATTAAAATTCGCCAATTGTACTTTAGTTAGTTCGTGCATAAAGTAACTCAAAATCAATTAATCCAGATCTCGTCATACGTCCTGGTTTTCATACCTTAAAGTGTGTATAATTTAAAGATATCATATTCCGCAAATTGATTTAATTTAAGTTTATATCCATAATAGGAATTTTAACATACATAAATACAGTTAATCACTTAAGTGGAAGTTTCAAATTATTTTAAAATTGCACCCAATTTTAAAATCGAGCAGCATTTTTTACAATAAATACTGAAAGTGTAGCATGCGGCGTCATGTCTCAAAATAACGGAATATTTGTGTCCCGTTATCCTCAGCAAACAATTTTCAAGAGCATGTGCAGAAATTGTATCACATAAGTAATGCAGCGTTTTTGCTGCATTTAAAATGCAACATTTAGCACTTTCGAACATAAGTATGTTTTCGAAGAGCGTTCATGCTATCGCATTTAGCAAATGTACATTTACGCGAGTTCGAATTCGTATGCTTTTGACAAACAACCGTGTTCCAGTCGCTTAAGCTTGATATACAGTTCAATGCGAGCGTGAGTGTGAAAGTTCGCAAAGGCAAAGAATTCCATTTGTATTCTCATGGACGCTCCCACACATCTGTCAAAACTTGTCGTTCACATGCGAATGCTTTGCGTACGCACACAGTTGAGTGTGAGCTTGAAAATAGGGATATTATGCATTTTAAATTAGTTTTTATTCTATATATTTTAATTCTCTATCTTTTGATGTATCAACTATTGCAAAAAGTTAAGTAATAAGATATTGATCAAAATAAAAAGCTCACGCTCACGCTCACATTGAACTGTATAGCAGGCTTTATTCAGATCAGATTTATTCAGGGCCTACAGGGATAGTGGTGTTCGTCAACAAGTGTCGATTGTTGGTGTCCGTGGATAAAGTGATCATTATTTTAAACAAAATTAGTGTACTTTTTTATAAAAATGCATTTATTTAATAAGAAATCTATGCATTTATATATGAGTGTACTTATATTTTGTTTTCACCAGGAAATACATTTCAAGAAGTGTGGAAAAAAGTCATGTTTAGAGCCATTTGATGGATGAAGTGTGTTTCTGGTGGCATATTAACAAAATACTGTTTATTATATACAAACTGCATTTTTGTAACATAAAATCTATGCATTTGTATATGAATTTGCATACGTTTTGTTTTCATCGGGCAAGAATAAATATTTTCCAATTTTTTTGTTCATATTCGTGCAAAAAAAAAACTCGTAAATGTGAAACATAAGTTGTCTCCGTCTTTGTCACGTTCTCCGCCAAAACAAACGCGTAAGTAAGAACACATGTTGTATCCGTCTTTCTCGCGTCCTTCGCCATCTTTACATCCTGACATATTTACGCGCATACATACGTACATATATAGGTACGTTTACAGTAAGCTGCTTATAACTTGCACATCTAGCTCTATTCTGCTTGCTACCGAATATTTTGTAACCAGCAAATTTTGTTACTAAACATTGTTACGACTTTTTGTAACCGCAATTCTAGGTACCTTGGTAACATTTTAATTTATTCAGCAATTTAGCTATGAAGTTTTTGTAGAAATTCTGTAGTTGCATATTTCATGGGTCAATACTTTGTTACCTGCTTATTAGATGGTAATACATTTTACGGAAAACGGTTTAAAAATTGACAGGAACTTTATTTTCCGGTAACACAATTTAGTTTACCAACGTAGAATGGGCTTGCTATTGTACGATTTTGACTGCATTTCTTTATTCATTCTGAACGTTTGGAATAAACTTTTTTGTTTACTTATTCTTTAGAACGTTCCTGATGATATCATAGGCCATTTTTGCAAAAAATCTATGTTTATTTTGTTTTTTGTTAAACTTAAATCTTAAGCAACTAATTAATAATATAAAAGTTTGAAGAAGTGCTATTTAAAAGTTTAGAGAAAAAATGTCTTAACACGAGATAGGTTATTTTTTCAGATATTACCGCGGACTTGCCACTTTTCATTTGACTGGCTGTGATTTCTTCAATTTTCCATTTTAGAATTTTTGTGGCCCTCGCGAAGAAATTGCGCTTGTGGGCGATGCGTTTGCGGGGAGATGTGTGGCAATTGAATTTATGAATGAATGAGTTTGACCTTGAAGAATATGCGCATGCGTTTATGAATGAAATTGTTATTGTTGTATTTTAGTCGCATATGCGCTTTTACGTACATATGTATGCACGTACGCGTATTTGCATGAATGTGATATGTTTGGAGGGAAATCGCATGAGTATATTAAATAAATTTATTGATTATAAATGTTCATTTGGTAGATATAAAAAGGGTAATTTAATCCATAAATTATAACTTTACAACTTCCATACTAAAGAGGAAGTTTATAAAGGTCTTGCATAGCGCATGTATTTAATTTACTTATATTTGATTAAAATTATAAAATAAAGTAAATCTTTGCACATGCGCATGCAAATTGTTAAATGCCGTCTGCAAATAAACAAGAAGAGCTGCGGCCATATTTTTTTTTATTTCATTTTATTATTTCTATCCTCGATCACTTTTTCTCAACGTTCTTTATCGCCGCGAAACCATATGTGCGGCGTGTCAGCGAGTGAGGTCTGAAAGGTTGAGATGAGGATTTCGCGTCCGTTTGAACATCCATTTTCGTAAATGAATTCGCCGCACATATGGTTTGTATGCACCAAAGAACGTAAATCTATAACAAGCGACAACTCGCTAAAGTCAGCGAGTGAAGTCTGAAAGGTTGAGACAGAGAACGTATATTTATAGAGAAGGTCCAAGAACGGATCAGCGTGGAAACTGTCAAATACCAACAAAACTGGCGAAGCGCATTTTAAGAGCGGCCAGCAAGAGACAATCGAATTTTAACAGAGCCCAGCCAGAAGCAAAATAAACTTAACAGAAATTGTCTCATCAAAGCAAATGCATATTTTTCTTGTTAGAAATGAAATGCTGATGGCTTTTTACGTTTTTACCTCGCTTTTATTGTTCTTTAAATTGGTTAATTTTTTAAAATAAATGCATGCATAGGTCGAAATATGTAATATGTACATATNATAAATATACGTTCTCTGGTTGAGATGAGGAGTTCGCGTCCGTTTTAACATCCATTTTCGTAAATGAATTCGCCGCACATATGGTTTGTATGCAGCAAAGAACGTAAATCTATAAGAAGCGACAACTCGCTATAGTCAGCGAGTGAATCTGAAAGCTTGATATGAGGAGTTCGCGTCCGTTTTAGCATCCATTTTCGTAAATGAATTCGCCGCACATATGGTTTCGCGGCGATAAAGAACGTTGAGAAAAAGTGATCGATGATAGAAATAATAAAATGAAATGAAAAAAAACATGGCCGCAGCTCTTTTTGTTTATTTGCAGACGGCATTTAACAATTTGCAT
>NW_016158457.1:131213-132084 GCF_001687245.7 Rhagoletis zephyria
GAGTTGTACAAAACATAAAAAACTACAAAATCATTAAAATTTCAAGCTTTTTAATTCGATTTTCTATTAAAGTTTTGTATAAGCGGTTTTATAGCTTATAAAATTTTACTGTAACTCAGTGTAAGCTTATAGTTGCTAAAAATTCCAATAACTACAAGTTTCTTTTCGTTGACTGTATTGTGATTTTCTTAGAAAAAAGAATTAATGTAATGTTAAGAGATGTAAAGAGAGAAGTTTCGCTAAAACCGACATCGATAGCCTCCAAAAACTATCGATAGTGGCGACAGTTTTCAACTATCGATATTATCGACATTAGTATCGATAGTATCCCAGCTCTACTTCCTGACACTCCTCATCGTACCAGTTGTTCTTTCGGGCTCGCTGAAATCCGATTACTTTTTCGGCGGCGGTACTTAATGAGCGGGAAATGTGGCTCCACTGCTCGCATATGTCGGTTTGTTGAAGAGTGCTCCCTGAGAGTAGGTGTGAGAGTCGAGTAGCGAAAGCGCTGGCTGTCTATTGTGATTGCAGCTTTTCGACGTTAAGCGTTCCTTGCATATTTGGGCGCATATTCTTTGCTGCACAGAGGCGGGTGCGTATCTTGGCTGCAACAAGATAGTGGTCCGAGTCGATGTTTGTGCCTCGGAGTGTACCGTCTATCACAACATGATCGATTTGGTTACAAAGTATTGCCCCATGAAATATGCAACTACAGAATTTCTACAAAAACTNACCGTCTATCACAACATGATCGATTTGGTTACAAAGTATTGCCCCATGAAATATGCAACTACAGAATTTCTACAAAAACTTCATAGCTAGTTTAAGCTTTTTAAAAAATCTGGCTTGTCTTCTCACTACTCCGCGTACT
>NW_016158458.1:0-24063 GCF_001687245.7 Rhagoletis zephyria
GTAGTAACTCTGTAATGGCCGCCAACGAGCAAAGGCCCGTGAATTTTCCAAGAGCCGCCTCATCATATGTTTTCATCAAACGGTTCGAAGAAGTTGTTCTCAGCACCACCTTTCTGTTGTTACAATACGTTGTATCTTTTAAAAGCGGTTTAAGATCCCATACTACTGCTATGCACAAAGGTATCAACGCGCTGCCGATAGACCAGCCTGCAGGCCTTTTGGCTATTTTTCAACATTGCAATTCTACAGAAGTTTGTTGTCGAAGGTAACTTCAAAGTATTTCTAGCAGTGTTTCGGTTAACACCGCAATTTCAGTTGATTCCATGCTTCATTGTGAAAACTATTATGTCTGCTTTATCAGCGTTCACCTCTAGTCTTGATTGAATAGTCCAGTGAGCGATTGTGACTGAGCTGGGAGATGNAGTAGCCAGAGAAACGGCCACAGCACAAGCCCTTGTGCCGTAGTCTTACATGCTTTTTCGGAAAACTTGACTTTAGTCCACTCCGCGGTCTAATTTCATTTTTTGATCGCGACTCAGTTTCACTTTTCAAAACGGTGTACAGAGGGGTCAGAGAGAGGAAAGGCAACTTTCATTAAAGCTTAGACTTTGCTCTTTATAATGGGTGGAATTTTAGGTGCCCTTCCCCGCTTGCCGTCCGCCACAAAACAATTGTACAAATATCCGAACATTTCCCAATTAATTTTTTGGTTGCGGCTTAATTTCACTTTTAAAAATGAATCAAAACTTCGCGTTCTAATTTAATTTTTTGATTGCACCTTTAATACACGCGGCTATAATTCACGGAGCCATGTTTGAGAGGTACTATTTGAGTTTCGGCCAGAATAATAACTTGTATTGTTTTTAGCATAAAAATTATACTCGGTGAATGGCACTGCAAATGATTTTAACTAAATAGTTTTACTAAAGAATTATATGGTGCTCAGGTGAAGTAATTTACGTACTGTTCATAGGAAATATAAACTAAAATCATGCCTACATGTTTACATACCTAGTAGGGCTGTGCGATTAATTGATTACTCAAAATTTTAATTAATCATAAAGTAAATAACTCAGTTATTCGATTAATTAGAAGTTATGATTACTCAAAAGTTCAGTTACTCGAGTAATCAGGATTTTTGATTAACCAAAAACAAAAATATTTGAGTAATTTGCTTTATGATTAATCATCAGTTCGAGTAAAATGAGTAATCAACATTTCAACTCTTTACATATGTATAAAGTAGTTAAAGTTCCTAGATACTGAAAAACAACGTTTCTGTTTTCAAAAATTAAAACGAAAATTTTTTTTTCATATACAGAATGTAAAAAAGAAAATAAGCATTTTCCAAAGCAAACTCTTTTAACGAGGAAAAAAATTTTTTTTTGTGTAATCATATTTCAAGTAACTCGATTAATCATCGTTTTGAGTAATCAAAATCTTGATTACTCGAGTAATTGATTAACCAACTTGCTCGAGTAATCGAATAATCGCACAGCCCTAATACCTACATATATGAAATATGGTTTGTTTTGAAAAATGATTCTAGTTTGAGGCAGTTAATTAAATTTTCCGGACATAATCAGAGCTTATCACATGTTGCTGTGAGCTATGTATACCAATTTACTTTCAACAATACGTACATATGTATACCATAAAACCGGATTTGTTGCCATATAAGAGATAAAAGCTTAGATGTGGCCCTAGTTTGAACAGGCTTTGAAAGAATTTTAGTGTCATACGAACAGCAGAAATCAAGATCAAGCCATCACTCCTATTGCGAGTGTCGACAGGGAGTAGGCAAACGACTATTATTCGATTATCGCTTTTCCATGGTATTGTGAACGTCGTTGTCTCGTTCAATAAGTTAGTGTGAATAAATTATTGGCTCCAATCCTTCCACAAATAAACAGTTGAAGAAGGATGAGCGACTAAAAACTATTCACAGTCGCTTATTCGACGAGAAATCGACATTCACAATACCACGGAAAAGCGATAATCGAATAATAGTCGTTTATCTACTACTAGTCGACACTAGCAATAGGGGTGCATATTTTAAAGTCTATTATGACACCTGCGGGGGTTTCAGTTATAACCATTTTTTTGAAAACCTCTGCGTTCGCCGTAGAAAATATTGAGAGGTTCGTAACCTCCAGCGATCTTAGATTGACTTCCGGTGGTCAGAATCAAATCAGGCGTTGGATGGTCTATGCACACCATCACCCAAACAACCCTGGCAGTAGTCTCTTTGCAGAGTCACTATATATAAAAGCCTGTGATCTTAACAGACAATATCCGGAAAGTATCTCTATGGCACTCTTGATGGCTTAGCTCTCCAGATTCCATAAGGATAGTATTTTGGCATCTTATTTTTGCAATGCCTGTGAAAATTTCATTTAGAATAAGTTTGCATGTTTGCAGACGAATCTGTTTCAAGTAGTGTGGTTGCGTGTGCGAGCTGCCTCGCCAGCTTTACAGTTTCCCTCGATGGCGTAATGGCCACTGATACAGATTATATGTGGGCGAAATGTCTCAGCCTTCATCTTGTTAGAGATCAACTGCAGCTACTATTGAACTAAGCGAAATTTTAATTAAGAAATTTATATCCACGTGGATATCAGGGAAAGCGTAGATATGAAGGACAGGAATCGTATCTCACTGTGCTAGTGTTGCGATACTTGAGATAGGCATCAGATTGACACGTTCTTGTATACATGGATTTCTTCTCCTTTTCGCAACGAAACCGATCTCCATTCTTCTTCCCTCGGCTCACATTGGTATTGCATGTGCAAATTAGAGACATTTAGTTGATAGTAGCAAATTCTGTAAATTCGGTAATGATTTTGCTTTGACCGATATGTATCTGTATTAATTGCCTAGGGGCGCTAAGTCTGATGGTATTGGTGTGTACAATTTTTCTTGCGTACGAACCTCTTAGAAGAAAGTTTAGTAACATGTTAAGCGCTTTGGTGACGGTCGTCTGTATTGCCTTAGTTATAAGTAGGGAGCCCTACCGTAGCACTTCGCCAACTTTCCTAGCGTTATTGCTCTTATTAAGAACATCCCACACAACTACGAAACCATAGAAGAAGATAGCTCTCACCACTATCTTGAGGTAACCCAATTTCTGGAACAGATAACAAATTGCAAAGTCCTTGGACTAAATGTATCAAGCTCAAAGGAGACTGTGCTGAAAAAGTCATCGACTTATAAAACTGACTTCGCAGAATCCGATATAATGACTCCTAGAATAAATGAAACCTAAAAATATATATTTTTTTTATATTTATGCATATATTTTAAACGTAAACGCATGTACATACATACATATATATGTATAGTATATGTATAAGCAAGTACATATGTACGTACACACTTGTCATTCGAAAAAACTTAATAAAGTTAACTACATGTACATATTTATATGTATATTTATAATGGATGGAATGTAGGACCTTTAAACGACCTTATCTATATGTTTTGAAAATATTTGATTATTTGCTTTTGAAACGCAATATTATACTTAATAGAAAATGCTTAACTTACGCAAATAATAAAACTATTTTACTTAAATTATATATTAACAATTATAGTTATGATATTTAATTTTCTAATTTGAATAACATCTCATACACAAAATTTATCGAGTTGTTTGTTTCTTTTCGTTTTTCGAGCTCAAAAAATCTTTAACAAAAAATTTTAATTTTGAATATCTTAATTTCAAACAGCCTTAAATATACATAAACATAAGTAAGAAATAGTAAATGTATAATACTTATGTATGTACATATATAAGTAAGGTTAAATAACATAACATAACATAACTAAAAAAAAAAACAATGTGTCTAAGGAATATGACAGTTACACAAATCGGTTGTTTATTTTTCTCTTAAAACTATAACTTTGCATATTAATCAGTCTATAAAGCTGGACTTTTGCGCTTACTTTATTTGCAATAATACATAATTGAATTTTTAACATCACTACCACGGTTGCCACTGTATCAAAATTTTGTGTGCAAGCAAAAAGACCCGAAATAAAATGAAATGTACCACTTTTTGCCGTCCAACGAAAATATATACAAAGAGTCAAACAAATGATTGTTTTTTTTTTAATGTTCGTAATGTTTTTTGAAAAATTTTTTTGTTGTTATTTTTGTTTATAACTTTACAAAAAATTTAGGAAAATTCGAAAAATTTTCATCGAAATTTCAATTTTTAATCTGATTCTTAAATCTTTGTGTATGCACTTTTATAGCCCATACAATTTAGGCAAATAAAGCGCAAGTTTCAACCGCCTAAAAAATCGCGTTGCTTTATGAGAATTTCGTTTTGGTGGCGGATTTTTGTACTTTTTTCCATTCAAACATGAATTTCTTATGAAATGAATTGTAAGCAACAAAATTTCGAAAAATCAAGGCCAGTTTTTGTAAATTACACTTGATATATATATATAAAAAAAAAAACACCGCAAAAGCAGCCTCTCCAAACCAAAATTCTCAAAACTCAACGCGATTACGGGCTATAAAACTACATACCCAGAAATTTTCTAAAAATTCAGAATAAAAAGTTAAAATTTTGTTGAAAGTTTGTCGAATTTTCCAAAAATTTTGTTTAAAGTTTGAAACTTTGACTGCTGCTTATTCAAATGAACGTTGCTTCAAAAAGGCCGAAAACAAGCANAGAATAAAAAGTTAAAATTTTGTTGAAAGTTTGTCGAATTTTCCAAAAATATTGTTTAAAGTTTGAAACTTTGACTGCTGCTTATTCAAATGAACGTTGCTTCAAAAAGGCCGAAAACAAGAAAAAAAAACGCCCAAGGGCCCATGTTTGATACAATTGTACCAAAGTGGCAACCGTGATCACTACGGCATTCGCCAATGCAGTTTAGTAATAAAATTTTATGTATATATGATTGTATTATGTAAAACATTTCAAATAAATTTAAGTCTTTAGTGAAGAACAGCTGAGCTCCTTAAATATATGCTACCGATTCTGACAACTATATAGCTATTCTTATAACATATACTTTTGTATGTTTGTATATATCAATATTTTATAATTATAGCAATAATGCCAGAATGGAAGAAGCAATCATTTATGTACATAGTTCTTGGCCGCGAGTGCAGCAGGAACTCAGCTTCTTTTTTTTTAATAGCGTGTGCGCAAATAAATGAACAGAACGTGTCAAGCATTTGTAAGTCTATAGAAGATTTCTTAGCTACAAAATAAAGAAAAAAAGATTTATCTACACCAAATGAAGCCATTTCAGTGTCATTTTTACTTAATAGCAGCAAACAGTTAGTGGTTTAAGAAATTTTAAGGTTTTGTTTGTCTTTTCGTTGCTTTCTGTAGTTTAGAATTTAATTGAATTCAATTTCAATGAATTGCANAGTTAGTGGTTTAAGAAATTTTAAGGTTTTGTTTGTCTTTTCGTTGCTTTTCGTTTAGTTTAGAATTTAATTGAATTCAATTTCAATGAATTGCGCAGCAAACAAGTTCAAAAATATTTCGTTCTATTCACTTAAATTTCACTTCATTGCTATTCATTTGAACTATGTGTACCAAGAAATTTCGCTTTTTATTTCATTGTTGGCTCTGGTGAATGACTTTTCTTCGCCTTGACTTGTTCGCATTTATTGTTGTTATTGTCTTTTTCGTTTCATTGTTCAGTTGTTTTGTCCCTTTGTTATTTATCCCTGTGCTCTTACGCGAGACACAAAAGTTTCTTCCATAGCGGTCGTTTTGGTGTGGATGGCAAGGTGGTTGGCGCAAGCCCTTCCCAGATGGCTGTATCGAAAACTTCCTTAACTTTGTCCTGAAATGGAAGAATAAGCAAATGAGTTTGTATTTAGTAAAAAGGATTTGAATTTTAATTGTATGTTATAGTTATGTAAGAGGGTGATAATATTTTTTAACTTTCTAAAGATACTAGGGCAGGCGCCTAGGTGCGGTGCAGGACCCTACAGTCGGAATCCAGCCGAATGGTAAGGACTCTTTGGGAATGCTGACCAAGAATTAGCACCTTCCAATCCAAGGTATTACGCGAAACCGAGCCCATTGGATGGTTGACAGCCATCTGAATTGATGCCAATATAAGTCACGAATAACTTTTAATATGGCCAGCAGTTATAAAAGCCATAGAAAAGTGATGGAAGGAACTCGTCAATATCCGATACGTAAGCAGAAAATAATGTATCGGCGCATAAATAAAATATTAAAGAGAAAAGTGAAATTGGAAGGCCAAAAGTCTGGATATTATTTTTTAAAGATGAGAAAGTTATGCTTTTTCATCGCTACACACTTCTGAACCCTTTACAANGTCACGAATAACTTTTAATATGGCCAGCAGTTATAAAAGCCATAGAAAAGCGAGGGAAGGAACTCGTCAATATCCGATACGTAAGCAGAAAATAATGCATCGGCGCATAAATAAAATATTAAAGAGAAAAGTGAAATTGGAAGGCCAAAAGCCTGGATATTATTTTTTAAAGATGAGAAAGTTATGCTTTTTTATCGCTACACACTTCTGAACCCTTTACAAAAGTTGATGTTATGGTTTAACTATGAAAGTTGCAATATGATGGGGTTAGTAAGCTGTACTTCTGTGTGAAAACCATCCAAATTTTGGACGGGATATCAAGCTTTTATTAGGAGCTTTGTACAGCAGTCCAGTTGTAATGAAATCAGTTAGACCATAAACTACTTTCTCTGTTCGAGAGGTTACAACTTACACTGCACGACATCGAAATTTTTAGTACCTATATAAAGAGTGTCCCTGCCAAAACAATGGGGAATATTCCAATGTAACTGCAACCACACCATTGAAAGGCATATGGGAGCCATTTTAAATAAGTAAACATAAAAGAGGGAAAAATATTAAATAAATATTATTTTGTGGCAAAAAAACCGTGTACCAAAACATTGGCTGGAGCAAACTTTCAAATTGAAATTAATTTTAAAAATTTTAGCAAATAAATGTGAAGAAAAATGCATCAAGTTTAACATGTTTACATTTCAACACCAACAAAATGGACACTATACATGTACATGTGTACACAAAAGCTTACATTCTCACATTAGCTTACCTGTGTTGCTGATGAAGTCTCGATGTATTTCGCGCCAACAGTTGCTGCCAAATCCCAGGCATCAGCGTATGAAATTGGTTTTTCGCCATTAAGCTGATGAAATGCAGTAACAAAAACCAAGTTTCAGCCATTCAACATATATGTATGTATGTACATATGTATGTACATGTGAACGTAACGAGGAATGGAAATGTTGGAATTGTTTTATTTGATGAACGGTTTCATTAGGCATATCCAAACGAAATGAAATGAAATACAAGAAAATAAAATAAAAAAAATATTTATAAGTATTTAAGTACATATGCATGTGTGTGAGCTTGTGACAAAGCTAATCTAACAGTGAGCAGGGCGTATACGCAACGTACAGAGTGCCACCTATCTACCATGATAAAAATATAGTAAGGTAACTAGAACCGCTGAGAGTCACTTTTAAGATTCTTGACGTTTCCAAACAATTTAATTTTTAAATTTACTCACAAACTCACACACACATTTTCATTTTCAATCTCAAGCAACAACAATTTCGAACAATTTCAATTTTTTATTTTCACTTTTATATGATTTTAAAATGTTGGCAAACTTCAAAAAAAAATCATGGCCGACAAATTGAGAGAACGGTTATACCTTGCTATGTTTTTATCATGCTATCTACTACTTAAGTGCATACATATCAACATTTTTGTTTTTTTTTTTTTTTGCTGTAACTCCTCTCATGCTCTCACACTCATACAATTGTTAAATGTAGATAGGTGTATGCATATAGTATGCACTGTCCTCTGCATATTTGTTACACACGCGCATACCGCTCACTTACCTGCAATTTATTCAACACTTGCGCATCGTTGCGCAAATCCGCTTGTGTTCCGACAAGTAGCAATGCGGCCTTTGTCTTTGAGAATTTGGGTGCCCATTTCGTTTTCACAGCATGAAATGTATCCGGCTTCACCACGGAGAAGCACAATAGGAACACATCGCTATCGGGATAACACAATTGGCGTAGTTTATCCAATGTATCCTGGCCGGCTGTGTCGCAGATGGTAAGGTGCACCGGGCTATCGTTGACCAGTACATCCGCTGAAATGGTAAAATTTCAAAATGTGTTAAAAGCAATCGAAAAACGCATGCAGTCGAAACTCGATGGTCGAACTACTCGATAATCCGAATATTCGGTAATCGGAAAGCACTTTTGCAAAATATATACATGGCTTTCGACGTTGCATATTTTGCAGCGATAGGAAAAGTTGTTTCCCATGTATTTTGTTGTTGTGTGTTTGCAAGTTATGCAATACATGGCTTTGCAAGATTTGGAGAATACCACTTATGTATTACGCCAGTAGATATGTAAACATGTCAACAAAATAAGGCTGTTTATCATTTTAATCATAGACTCAATTAAGAATGTGATATGAGTGAATTCAGGTGAAATTAAAAATATAATAAAAAAATAATAAATATAAACAAATTTCCTAATTATTCTACCGTCTAATTATTTACATACATATGTATGTATGAACGTATGTAAACACAGATGAACAGACGCTACAGCTGAACTAACACAAATACGCGGATATGTATATATGTAGATGTATGTAAATATTTTTAGATAAGTACTTTATACAAATATTTTTATAAATAAGTTTATTTAGTTCATGGATGTTTCGAGATATTCGCGTGAATTTCGCTTGTTGTTCTTTCGACGTTTGGTTTAGAGACGAAAGCAGCTGTACTACTTGACAGTAGTTAAATGTAATAATATTTTCGTACCTAATTCGTAATACATAATTCGGATACATGTCCGTAGGTGGGTATGGTTAAAAGCACACACCACGTTTTTTGTGTGCGGGTGTAATTTTTAATTTAAATTTATTAATTTTTTTTTGCACATAGGTTCACTAAAGAAACTATCGCTGACCAATATATTTTTAGATTGTCATCGTACATACGTTTGAAATTTCGGCATTTATGGTTGAACCTTTTTAGAAGTTTACTGATGGTATTTATGCCACTACATATACATACCTACATGCAGGAAAACACAAAGGCCATGGATGATTTTGGGACGTAAGATATTGTATTTCAATTCTTCCTTTTTGAAACCCGTTTTCTTAATGCTTTTAAGAGCTTATCCTTTTGTGAAAAGCACATTCGTTTGATTGGCGCTGTTGTGTTGAGCTTCTGCTTTTAAGTCAAATTCGTTACATATAACAATTGAGCATTTTTTTGGTTTACAAGTAGGTAAACTTCTATGTGTATGAACCAAATGTGTGTGTGTGTGTGCAAGTACTATTCGAGCGTCAAAGGGTGTAAAATAGCGCTACATAGCAATTTTCTAAAGAAATATTGAAAATTACTTCTTATACTATACACTCTGGGTGGGTGATTCCCTAAATGCCACAAAGGAAATTGAAAAGAAGCCAACTATCCGCCTGTCGAAAATGACAGATAGTTAAAGACTCTTGTAGTCGTGTTCAATTAGGCGCTGCTCATTCTTAAGCTTTTGAGCATTTAATCACTCAATTGTGTGCATTCAATAACCGGTGGACCGGTTCGGTCCTTTTACGCTGTTGCGCCTAGTTGCTTTCATTTCCTTTCAAAGCTCGTTGTTACACCAAATTAGCCACAATCGCTTACAATTGTTTAGCAAAATGTGTATACATACATATGAATGTGCATTAGGGTGGTAAAATAAGAAGTCGGAATTTTAAACCTCTCACCCGCAGAATTTTTCTTTACCAAAAAAAAAAAAAATATACCACTTTTTTATTTTGAAATAAAAAATATTTAGAGGTCATTCAAAGCGCTCAAATTATTATTATTTTTCATAGGAAATCAATATTTTTCGAACGGAAAAGTTTGTTTTTCTTCAGGAGACTTTCAGTATATACTCAATATTCAGTATAACACTCAATGGTGTATTAAGAAAATTTTAATACTAACATTTTTTTTTCTAAATGTGTAATAAATAAAAAATAATATTTTTTTTTTATGTTGCTCGGAATGGTAGCACACATTGCTAACCGCTGAACCACAGCGGCCGCCAGTTTGTATATCTCCCCTAAAAAAATCGCTAATATTAAAAATTTTTAATAAAATAAACAATTGGACACTTTTGCGGGAAGTCTCCTGAAAATAAACCGATTTTTCCGATCGAAAAGTGTGAACTTTCAAGAATTCTATGGGGTAAGAGCATTAAAATTCCGACTTTACTTTTTCACAATCATTTTTGGACCACCCTAATTTACATAGATACGAAGAACCTTGCACTCAATATTGTCTACTCAGCAACTCAATTGAATTAATCAAATGGTATTAAAATCACACTGAAGTGCTTTGAAGGATTAGCTATCAACAATTCGAGTGGAAACAGCGGGTAAGTTAGAGATCAATGATAAATCCTTTAAGAAAGTTATATAGAACGCACTGCCATTTGTTTATAATAAAAAATTACGAATTCTACAGTTTTGCCTCGCTCTTGAGAAGTAATTTCATGTCACAAATGTAATTGATTAGATACTGTTAGACAGCGCAACTGCATTTTTGGGAGCGTAATGATTGCAAGAATTAGTCACTGAGCAACCGTTGGGCATTTCATCTATACATACAAATACACATGCATATTTTTATAAAATAAAATTTAGGTGCCTCTTTCGGCTCAATTTCGAAAACTACTGAACCAAGCCGGTATTGAATTTCCATATTAAATTTCAGAGATGGGGGTAGTGCACTAAACTTTCAGTAGTAAGTGATAGTGCAAAATTTTTCACTACTACTCTTGATGTTTAGTGTTGAATTGCAATATATCAGCCTCACTATATGCAAACAAAAACTCACTTCTCGAAGCTATGGCCGATTGGCTGTTGAAATAGAACCAGAAATTACCTATTGTCTTGAAAGAAAAATTTATGATAGGCAATTTGCAAAGTGTGAGTGTATTGGTAAAAAGTGTGAGTGTATGCAAATTGAAACAAATTTGGGATTTTTTTTATTGAAATACTTAAAATGTCTGATTTTGTTTTTTTTTTCACTTACAAAGAAAAGATGTTTGATATGAATGGAATTAATCTCAAAGGTTTTTAATTTTTTTACAAAAGTTTTTATACAATACGTCAATTCTTTTATTTAAAGACCCTCTTAACAATAATTTGTGTGTGTGTGTGTAGTTAAAAACCCCGTAAATTCAAGAAATCAATTTAGCTTTAATGATGAACGAAATTTTGTTAGTTTGGAAACTGATTTGGTAGGCGTTTTGGTACTTAAAAATATTTTCAAGTGCCAACACTGTTATATACATCCAATTCATATGAATAAATTCAGCATAAGTAGCTTATCTTCGGTTAGAGTCTTAGCCATTGAAGAGGTATTGTTTATACACCTAATAACTTTGATTGTTTGCATACAGGACTTACATAAGTATTTAGTCCTTCTCTTCGTCATGTTATTGTAGTGAATTCACAGGATAAATTTGTACGCTCCACTAACATATACATGCATAAGTAATACATATATGTACGTATACATACGAAAACACCATAAGTATATAATTGACTTTATACTGATAATTGGACACAGTAGACACAATAAAAAAAGAATATTTTCATTATTATTTAACTAAACGCTTCCCCATTATCTATTTGAAGGAGATTCTTGTCGAAAATTTATTATCAAAGCAGAAGCTTGCAGTGGATGATCTAGCTCCTGGTAGATTCAATGTACAGTCAGGTGCCGTTCTGTGTGGGCCGCTATACATGACTCCAAAGAGTAAATGCACACAAAACTTTCTGTACAATTCTTCAACATTGCCGTTCCAGTTAAATTTTCTGTCCAGAATACTAATTTGTGTACGTTGTATTTTTACTTCACAAATATGATCAACGTAAGCTTACAAATATTAGCGAAGAAATATAAGTGATAAGAACATAAACTTTGTGCGCTTCCTGCTAATATTGCATATTTTTAGGCTGACTAAAATTAGGTAACGAACGCGCTGTTGAAATATTAATTTCAAATCGCATAAGTGCGTAATAAGTTTGCCTACTTCCATCCGCTCTAAATTTAGTTCGCTTCATGGTATTCTATAGCAAAGTCCTTACCTTTAGCTTTAAAGATATTTTGCTGTACATCGGCACACTCGTAAATGCATTCATATCGGTATAAGCGGCAATTATAACACACATATATATGTATGTAAGTAGATATATGTGCACACGCATACCGACAAGTAACCCTGCAGGAAAGTAGGAAATAAACGAGCTATCAATTGCCCTCAAAATGGAAAAAAATAAATAAATAAATCACAAAAATAAAAATTCTGTGTTGACCAGTTATTAAGCTTGACTTAAGCAAAAATAAAAGAATATATTCTCATGCGAATTACTTTTTTAAATTAAGCATTTATGTATGTCTATTATATTTTGCAATCCATATAAAAAAATTTTATGATTTTAGCAAAAATTACTTTTTTCTAAGTCGTCGTTAATATCTTGAAAACCTGTAATTTTCACGAAAAATTAATTATTAACATAAAACAGCAAATTTAATTACCCTTCGCTAAATTACTTATTTGATCGATTAACGGAGTTTCTAGATACAAAAAATTTTGATGATTGATCTTTTTTTCTTAAATCAAAACCCGTTATGTGGCGATATCTCAAAAACTGCATGACTAGAAAATAATGATTGTAATCGGCGGCAGATTTTACACGCGAATTGGATGATTTGGTTTTAGGGTAAAACATAACCAGAAAAAAAAATCGCTGAAAAGTTCTTTTGACTAGACTAGTTTGTCGATATGTTTTTGGGATCGCTGAACACGAATCTAAAGTCCGTTTTGCTCATGCCAAGAGACATGGCGAGCTTTATGTGACAGACAATATATAATAACGGATTTATTTTTGTTTTTTTTTTGGGTTTTTTGATGTCTTTAATAATGAATATAAACTCAAATTTTCGAAATCCAAAATGCCGGATTCTATATGGCGGCCAAATTTTTAAAAAATTATTGGATTATAAAAAAAAAACTTGGGATTTCAAGATTGCTGATTACGAATTTGATGTGAGATTTTCAAAATCAACAACCAAAATGAAGTCGCGATGATCTTTATTTTACAATTTATGGGTAGATAAATTTTAAAACCCACTTGAGAAAACGGGCCTTATGGTTCTTTTTTGCTCTGCATCCGCGAGGATGACGTAATGGTGCTATTTATTTATTTATAAAATTTTTTTATTTGGTTATTACGCTACTCATTTATTTTTCTCAATTGTTTAAGTTTGCAAAGAAAAAGTTGTATTACAAAGATTTCTACAAAACCAGATATTTCACTTTTATGTCACATATGACAAAACCCACCAAAGAATTTTCACGCATATGCTCTGACTTCCCTACAGGGTACTTATTGGCTTAAAGCTCGTATTATGTAGCGAGTAACCGTGTGTGTGTGTGTAGTAGTGGAGTAAATGAGAGCCAATGGGCTGATTTTGTGTGCATGGCACACATTTCAAGCGGCTGCTCTAAACAAAAGGCACATCACAAATACATACTTGGGTACACACAAATTTAATAGCGAAAAAACACACACACAGCAGATATGCTGCAGCGCGCGTTGACACACTAAATGCGTGAAGCTACTTTACGGTGTGGGCTATAAATTTCCATAACAGCAAGCAAACTGGCTTTAAGCGCTGCCATACGCAGTGCAATTGTGGTTATGTATGTGTGGATGGCAGCTAGATAGGAGTATGGGGACAGACATTGGTGAGCCTGCCAAGCGACAGCCTTGCAGCGCTGTGATATGTGAGCACATCATAATTCAATCACTTGCAATAACGGTTGGTAGTTGCTGACGGCTGTATGTGTACGTATGTATATGTGTGTATGGAAATGTATGTTATGTATACATATGTACATGCATACATATGCAGCAAAATAAATGGTGTTTGAGTTATAACTTTCGATACGTACGAAAGTCTGCACTACAACAAAGCTGTCAACATGGCAGGCTATGGATAAGCTAGTCCGTTGTGAGTAAGATAGTTTAACTGTAGGCACATACTCGTATATATGTATGTACATATTTATGTATGCCTGTATATTAGTCCTACAGCTAGTAACTTGTTCATTTTGTAAATATCAGCAAGTCCGTATATTAGCGTAGCACTGCAGCTTCGTGTACATACGTATATAACTACATATGTATGCACATATGAATGATGTGCTTTTCAATTTTTCATTCATAAAAAATACTGCCATTGCTGGGAAATGGAATATGCCTAGGCAGGAAATACACAGCGCAAAAGTAGGGCACAAACTGAGTAGCACAAAAGTACGGAAAGGAAATGAAAAAAAAATGGCCACGTAAACAAAGTATCTACATATCTCTATGTGGTTGTGAGCGTTTGCGTATCTGCAAAAATTTTAATAGCGAACGTTATTGCTTAAAACTTGCTAGAACTAAGGCTATTGCAAAAACAAAAAAATTAGCTTCACTTCTCAAAACAACCATTTATTTAGATAACTGGCATTTAATAGGCGCAAAAATTGTGAAAATATTGTTAAGGTACTTCATTGTGAAAAATTGGGTTAGATTTAAATGAAGTTCCTCTTTCGGAGCTGTTGAGTATTTATGTTTGATAAAAAAAGTCCTCAACATAATTAAGCTTCTGGATAGAGCTCGGATTCTTATGCTAAGAATGCTACCAATTAAAAATGCTATAATTTTGTGTAAGACAAAAAGTGTATTATCTACTATTACATGTACCCACTTGTAGCGTGCATAGTAGCATCGAGTCTATCCGATAATGCTTCACATGCTGCAGGAATGTGATCTGATGTTGGACGTTGGCTGTCTCATATACTTTTCATGTATATCTGCATGGCTTGTAAACAACACGACGGACTTAACGCTTTCAAAAAATTATCGACTTGCTAATAACCGTTTGGTTGGTATGGCAATGCGAAGAATATAACACTTCGAGCGCCTGTCCGTGTTCTAATATGGTCACACATAGCACCTGGACAGAGAGTAGTGGAATCGGAATAAACTTCTCCGCCCCTAAACCCAACTTTGATAGGCTCTTTTGGACGAAAATATTGTCAAGAAGAGAGTGGAATACAATTTTTACACGGATGGATCCCAGCTAGACAGTAAGGTTCGGTACGAATTTTTCTCTAATGAATAAGGACTGCAAATATACGTTCGAATTCTGGACTACTGCAGCGTTTATCTGGCAGAAGTTCTAGCTATAAATGAGGTGGTTGTGTACCTTGAAAGACATGCCCTAACGAAGACTACGATTAATATCTTCTCGGATAGCCAAGTGGCTATCAAATAAATGAAAATTTCAATGCTAAGATCAACGGTTGTTAAGGATTGCTTGGCAGCTCTAAGTGATATTAGTACCGTATTCAATTCCAGCCTCATGTGGGTCCCAGGACCTAGAGGTATTGACGAAAATTGCAGGGCCGGTGAGCTAACCAAGAAAGGTACCAATCTTCCACTGTGTGAAAATAGAGGTACGAATAAAATACCCATAGCCAACTGCAAATTAATGATTAGAAATAGCATAGCAAATGGACTACAATGGCCGCAAGCCGATAGGAATGAAAAAATAACAACGAGCTGTTCAGTCTCCTTAAAAGACTTTTTTCAGCATCTGCGAAACACTTCTTTGGGTCTCTTACGGAACTATCCGGTGTGGGTATAAACCAATCCCCTGCTTCATAAGAGATTAAAAATGTTAGCATGGAAAGTAGCCTCTGCATCTCCCATGTCTCATAGTGGTATCACAATGCACCTACGAGGTGTAAGTGTGTTGGTCATTTCAACTGACTGCCACATCGGCCTAAACTACACAGATAACTTAGCAATTAAATATGCACCAGGGTGTTCTTGTACCGTTTATAATAAGGCACATACATGTAAACAAACTTGATCAATCTCGGTTGTAACTCCCATCTTGTTAAGCCATGCACAGTGGTTCAAAGGTGGAATTTCATGTTCATAATCCGCTGGAACCTTAATTTTTTAACCAATTTGATTTTTTATGATAGCTTATAAAATTAGCAAGAGACCAACTGAGTCCGATTTTTGAGTTTTCATTTCCTTGTATTACATTTTTTCTCCTCCTACTCGTTAATAAATTTTGCATAATAAAAACTAGTCGAACACAATTGCAAAACGAAAAAAAAATTTTAAATGTTATAAAAAAATTTCTCCAAAATTATAATTTTTTTTTTAATTTTTAGAAATTTTTTTTTCTAAATTATACTAAAATGTACTAAAATGTCTCTAAAACTGCACACCGCAAATTCTTCTAAGAACCAAAAAAAAATTAATTTGGCGGAAATATTTTTTTTTCAAATACATATTTCAACATTTTTTTGGGGAATTTTTTGCGTTTTGGGGTAACCCTACAATTGCTTTCTACTAGTTTTTATTATGTTACATTTATTAACTGGAACAGGAGAATCGATTTTCTTCAAAACTGCTACTTTTGCTGCATTTTGCACTAAAAAATGTAATACAAGGAAATGAAAATGCAAAAATTGGGCTCAACTGGTCTCTTCCAAATTTTATAAGCTTTCACAAAAAAAAATAAAAAATTATCAAATTGAGTGAAAAAATAGGGCTCCAGTGAATTATGAACCACAAATTCCAGTTTTGAACCATTGTGCCATGTGGGTCTGCAGTAGGCTTTTCGGTACAAGAGGTGATTTGATGTTAAGATTAATGAAGAAGACCGGATTGGAAAAATTAAATTCAATTTTCAACGATTTTAGCTTCTATTGCATACAGTTATTCAATTAACTAACTGACTTTCTTAACTTACCACCCATGCAACTCAAATTATTTAAATTTGAAATTATGCTGAAGTTATAAAAATAAATTGTACGCTATATTTTGAAAGTAATTTTCGTTATTCATTGTCAAATTTAGTTTGTATTTGTTGTATATTGCCACGAAAGTTCCTTTCAATGCACATACATCTTATCCCTACCCTATTATGAAAACACAAAGAACTAGTAAATTTAACTCTCAATCACATTAATTTACAGTAAAAGTATCCCTTCTGCTCAACTGAATATTCAAGTAAATAATACATACATGGCGTATACGTAACTTTAAAATAACCAACGAAAGAGTCCAGTTCGAAAACGTTGAACACTGATTTAAAAACACAATCGGTTCGTACACTTACCGTTATATATATCCGATGCTGTCGGCACGTGCTCCGAATTGAAACGATTCTTGAGATAAGATAAAATCAAATTAGTCTTTCCCACAGCACCATCGCCAACCAGAACGCATTTAATGGAAGGTGTTTCGTGTTGTTCTTGTTGTACTTGTTGTACTTTCGATTGCACTGCAGGCGTTTCGGACTTTTTATCTGTAAATGAGTTGAAAGGTGAAAAGTGTGAGCATGGTGTGGAATGGGAAAAAAACGTTAAAAAAAAACCCATAGAGTTCAGTAGGTACTTGTAGCTGGAGATGTTTGTTTGTATTTTTAAATACATAAAAGGTAAATAGCGTATTGCAACTAATTAAAGCGACTTAAGTACAAATTAAAAAAATAACAACGTTCGCATGTAATGTTAGAGAGACTTCGCTTCTCTTCTTTCCCTTTTTGCATTTAATGCACACTTTTAGTGCACTAATTTTTTCCCTTTTGTTTTGTTCTTATTTTGCTTGTAATCGCTTTGCACTTTTCGTACGATACTTTTTTCTGCTAAGCCTTAAAACTTTGTAAATTGCTGCAATTACCTTTTGATGCAAAGCTTTTCTTTCACAATTTGCGTGATTTTATATGTGTATATATGTATATATTTAAGTATGCATAGATACGTATGTATGAATACATAGCTGTATTTTTAAGTGCAGCATTTAAATGCATACATACATATATGTGTATGTGTGTATGTACTTCAGTGTACATATTTATACTTAGCACTCACCTTTGCTGTTTCGCTTTGATTTGCCTTTTCGCAGCAGAAACTTCGCGCCTTTATTGCTGCTGATGTCACGTGAACTGGAACTGGTATCGCTGCTCGACAGCTATGCAAGAAAAGGAAGAATGAAAAACAAAATGAAAACGAATGAATACAGTAAATTACGTCTTTGGTAGAATTTTAAGTAGAAATAGTAAGTGCTGTGAAATTACTTAGATATATAACTAATTGCGTGTGTAAGAATATGTATGTATGTAATATGTAATTGTGGGTGAGTGAAAGCACAGCATATTTTTTCAAGTGAACGTTTATTTTCTTTCTCTAGTGAAACGCTGCCATTTTAATGACAGAAAATTACACCCACGCGCTCTCTCTCTCTCCCACTCGCAACCTATTGTGGTTTGGATTTCATTTCCTAAGAAAAATCGGAATACTTTGAATGCAAAAAAGTTGACTAGTTTTCATTATAGCTGTGGGTATCATTGTATTTTAAAGTGAATTTGTTTTTGTAGAGTTATTGATATACACTTCAATCACTTTGAATTGAAGTGGTTTTGAATTTAAGTGATTTTAAAGAGATGTTTATGTAAATTTACAGCGAAATTCTCGCTAAGTTGCAAGTATTTTGTAGGACAATTGAAAGACCGTAAGCAAGATAGTTTAAAAGAGTTTGCTTATTCTGGCAAGAAAGTCTTACTAGGGAGCTTCTTGGCAACTTTGATGGTGAAAAGCTCTTTTGACAGAAAGCACTTGAGCATATTTCAAATGGAAATGTATGTATGTATATCATTTTGTTCGCGCTGCACCAACAGTCACAATGATCGAGTGAGCAAAGTACTGGCATGCCATTCGAGAAAACCGAGGTATGAATACTCGGGAAGCGGAGTTTTTTTTAAATTAAATTTTTAGGATCTTATTTATGTATTTTTCTTATTTTTAATTTTTCATAATTTAATTTTTTTTAATTCATAGAATTTATTATTTTAAAAATATAAATATTTCTTTCTAATTTAATTATATTTTTTTTTATTTTTTTTAAGAAAAATAATTTATTTATTTTTTCTTTTTAATTTAACTTATTACGTTTTTATTTTTTGTTTTTTTTTTAACAAGTTGTTTGGTTATTTTTTCATTCTTAATTTAGTCTTCCTTTACTTTTCAGATTTTTTTTTATATTTTCTTTCCTTTAATAAATTTTTCTTCTTTTGATATAAGTTCCTCTTAAATTTTGGCTTTCATTGTTTATAAAAGAAAAATATACTTTCTTGTTTATAAATATTTTTAAATTTGATTTAATCTTTGGAAACCTCTTTTTAACTTGTTTTTTTTTTTTTTATTTTAGAATTTATAGTTTTTAATGAATATCGATCTTCCATTCAGCCGTCGATTTGTAGTTTTTATGAAGTATTTTTTTCCTTTTTTTATTTAATTTTCTTTAAATTTTTAGATGTTATATTTAAAAATTAAATTTTTTATTTATTTAATTTAATTTTTAGAAAATTATTTTCTTACTTTACTTCTTTTTTAATAATTTTTTAAATTAATTTTCCTTTCAGTTTTAGTTTTAGTTGTTTAAAAAAGAAAGATATATCTTTTTTATGTAATTTAATTTTTAGAAGACTTACTTCTTAAATACAAGCCGAATAACGCTAAGTTGTAAATAACTTTATATTTTCCTAATCGCGCCCAGCCTTGTTTTACATGCATATACTCGAACATATATATGTATGTATATTTTTGTAAATGCTAGTGTATATTTTATTGGACAAAGTGCAAATTTATAAAAGGCTTAAGCATACCAAATTTCCATTACGAAAATTTTTTATTAGCCCAACTTGTATGAGTATACTTACATATGCACAAAAAAGTCAAAAACTCAAATCACCTCGTTTCCAATTTATACTCAAAAACTAAGCTGAAGTAATAAAAATGAATTTGGTGTGCATTCGACAGGTAAAAATAGCTTCTTGCTCAGTCCATTGCACTCGAAAACACACATTTCAAATTTTATGACAACTTAGCACACATAGTGCTAAAGCTCCAACAATAACAATGTGTTACAAAAATATAAATCTCATAAAAAGGGGACATTCTTCTCATTTGATATTAACACACACACACACACGCATTTACTCCTAATACACAGATATATTTATGTACATTAGGGTGGTCCTTAAATGTTGGGAGCAAATTTTTACATCAGATTTCATAAGCCTCAACCCTTACATAAATTTTAGTCCCGATTGGAGATGGTTAAGACGTATCGCACAGGGGGCAAAGTTCGCATTCCTCTATGGAGACTCAAAAAATTTAAATTAATTTTTTTCTTACAATATCCAAAAACATATAAATGATTGAAGTCGATTAAGACGTCGTCATAGGGTATTCTGAACTTTTCCCCCTGTAGCAGACTCCAATGGTGACCAAAATTTATATGTGATATCTATGACAGTGGAGTTACCCATTGAAGGGGTGAGACTTAAAAAAATCGTTCATTTGATTTTTTAAGGACCATCCTAATGTACATGAATGCCCAGCAGCATATCGTGCTAGTTTATAACTATCGCCAACATTATACGTTATTTGTTCACAATGAAAAGGGGACTTAAGTGCAATTCTTTCAACTGTCAATTCTCCATGTTGCCTATAGGGTAGACACTGACGTTCAATTCTGGAGGCCTGGTGTCCGGTTCTAGGAACTGGCCGATATTTTTTTTCATGAAGTATTTTATTTTAAATAAACATCTTTATTTTTTTTACTTTTTCTATTCCTAGCGACGGAATATGGCTAGATTAAGTTAGATTGAAGTGGCTGCCAGTGACCACAGCAGCCCATCCAGACGCATTGTGAAAGCACGCGGAACCTGAAGTCCTCCTATACAAACCATCGTGAGGAGTCTGTGAAACCTAATGGTTGTTGTATTACTACTGTAGCCATTTCGGAAAAGTCCTCAACAAATTCTTAGCCCATTAATCTTCCTATTTTATAGAGTACGGGATATTCGCAATTTTCGTCAGGGGTTAGCGCTTCATCAAAAAGAGTTCCCGTCTAGTCGCACCGTGCACATTATAGCCCAATACCTAAATATTTTCACAATCTCATTTCTCATAAATTTAGACGGAAATCTTTTCCCGAGGAGTTTATATTTATAGAATTTACTTTCACGAGGATCCAAATCCGCTCAGAGAAAACTTCAGGGATGATTTAGAATTGGGCTGATAATCAATCTTGGTTTTGCCACCGTTTATGAAGCTTCCTTTTTCGGGGGCCAGAATTTTTCTACAAAATGTGATACAATTTTCATCACAATTGATCGAACCCTTCATGAACGGCACATAGAAACAAAGCATTTTTTAACCTTGCCTTTCTTTTGTTCAAAACGATTGCTTTCTAACTTTTGATTGAATTTTGGTAGCAAAAATATTTTTCATGCAGCAAGACTGCGACGGAAGCGGGAATTTACCGCGGTCTAGGAGGCCAAAATGAAATTTTTGCAGAAGTGAGAATTCGTGCATCTACTTCTCACCATTTGCAGTTTCACAGGTCCATTCTGCGCTGGTAATAAAAATTTTGTAACCGGTAAATAAAATTCCAGTCCTGTTTTTAAACCCTTTTCGCATTCTTTGTACTCTTGTAACCGGTAAATTTTGTTACCATCTCATAAGCTGGTATTTAACAAAGTATTGCCCCTTGAAATATGCAATGCCAGAATTTCCACAATTTTGCATAGCTGAATTGCTGAATATTTTAACTGCATTACCAACAACTTTTCAAGACAACGAAGTTAACAAAACGCGCAGTCCAACTGCCTAACTGTACATACAACCGTTCTTCAGTAACTTGGAGATAGTTACGAAATGTGAACTGCAAAACTAACGCTTTGCCAGAGTGTACCACATCTTTTCTGAAGGGTAACCGAACACTATGATGATATACTTGTGTGTGTGTGGATGTGAGTGAGTGACTACTGGCTATAAAAATGGAAAAATAATACCAAGTGTTGCACTTATCCGTATTTTATGACGCCCGCAATCAATCATGAAAATGTATGTGAATGAAAGCCATCATGGAGATGACTGAGGGAAAAAATTAATAAAGCTATGTATGTATGTATGCATGTTAGGGTGAGAACAAGCAATTGATGAAGCCACAGCATAGCACAGTTCAGATTGTGTGTCCACACCAATACACTATGTAGCTGCTGCTCCTGCTGCTGCCGCTGCCACCTATGCTATGCTATATAAAGGTAATAAAGCCAGTGACATGCAGACGAGATTATAGCTGACAAGTTGAATAAAAATGTCGAAAGACTGTGGTGATTTAAGTGCGGTAATAAAAAGAAATTTCATTACAGGAAGAAATCAGACACAAAAAGGTGCATACGAGTCGAGAGCGCTTACATAAGCGCTGGCAGCCGGCTAGAAGCAAGTGCGAGAAAGCAGAGAATCAAAGCTCATGTGAAATTCAAATTTGCAAAGTGTAGCGAGATTTTTTTTTCTTTCTTATATTCTCGCATTAATTTGAATTACAAGCGCTTGTAGCGGCCAATTACGTACATACGAAAGCAGGCAGGCCGCCGCCGCCGCCGCCAACACAAAGGCACTGCCATTTTGCGTGGCTAAGATGAGCTGAGTGCTTCGCTTCTTGCCACTATAGCCGCCAATTCGATAATGATGACAAGCTGCCACATAGCCACACAGTAGTCACCGACTACTTACAAGCCATCGAATTTGTAAGCACGCCCACTTTAGCACTTGGCTTGGCATACGTTAGCATATGCAAGTATGTACATATGTACATATGTATATGTATTTGTTTGTTTGTCGCATGCACGCGCATACGTATGAGAATGCATTATAATTACATACAGGTGAAGAAATTTATGCAGCCACACTCGTGGAATTAAGGCGTTGCTTGACGCCGACTAAATTAAAGCTGAGTTGCCTGGGAGCAATGAAATGCTTTTCGGTTTGCGCGCGCGTATATGTATGTGTGCCGTATGCCGTGTTTGTATGAGTGAGTATGCGTGCCACAGAATTATGCCCAATTTAATATGCGCATATAAATTAGTAAAAAGATGAGCTAGAAGAGTTGCATGCCACACGCTGTTGCACAAAGTAGTCGAAACCCTTATACATATCTACTATGTATGTATGTATGTAGGTGTGTATGCGCCTTTATGTTGCCGTGCGAAAGTTTTGCTGCTGTCGTTTTTCCCGCCACATTGTTCCAGTTGCTTTTGGCGATAAATTTTAGCTACTGCATAGAAAAATTGCTGACAGCGCAAAATATGCGCCAGTTACAGCTATTCGCAGCACACGCACGGCAATATTTCATATGGAACACACATTTGTATGTACATACATATGTATGCGCAAAAGTTCCAAGCATAGTGTGTTGGCAGAAGGTGGGAACAACAACAGCTGCCATTTTAGCTTGTGTGACTATGTTGGCTGTTGTACTTTTGAGCTTTTGTACTTTTTGGCGCCCCCAACTCGATTTTATTAGGTAAGTAGCTGTAGTGTTTGTTGTTAGTGTTGTTGTCATTACGGACACGCATTGGCAATAGGAATGGAAGCGAATTGAAATGTAGCAGCAGCCACAACAAATGCGCCAATCAACAAATACTTGGACCAATCCATGCCAAATCGAACAATGTTTGGAATCGACCATTTATGATTTGGGTGAATTTAAAAGGAAAAAATAAAAATGTTTCTGGTCTCGTTTTAAAGGTGATATTTGGTGTTTTATGAAAAAAAATATATATATTTAAAGCAAGTAATTTTTAAGCAAAACAAAAAGCAACCACCCCTGAGGTACCATCTTTCAGATAAAAAAATAATAATCGAAAACTATTCTAACTGTTCTCTGTTTGACGTAGAATACGTCTTACCTTAAGGTATAGGGGCTATGTTCAAATGTTGTAGTTGTAATTTTTAGAGCTTCACAAAAACGCTTATTGCACGAGAACTAATAAAGCGATTTCAAAGAAAAGTGTGGCGTTTCAAAGATAAAATTCCAAACCTGTCG